>NW_027110471.1:97384-118305 GCF_000696795.3 Halyomorpha halys
TGTCGGATTCTTTGTTTAAAAAAACACTTCTGACAGGCCGGAAAATGCGTGATCGTTAGAACAGACCTTATGTTTCTGACATAGTTGTTCAAAAACACCGATGTTTTTTGGGTAATGTATTGTAACCAACGATATTTTAAAACATCGATGTTTTTTGTAGTCGATGTCAGATTCTTAGTTTCAAAACCCACTTCTGACAGCCCGTAGAATGCGTGATCATTAGAACAGAATTTATGTTTCTAAAATAGTTGTTCAAAAACATCGATGCTTATGGGTAATGTATTGTAAGCAACGATATTTTAAAACATTGATTTTTTTTGGAGTCCATGTCCTATTGGTTGATTGAAAAAGCACTTCTGACTGGCCGGAGCATGCGTAGTTTTTAGAACAGTATTTATGTTACTGAAATGATTAAAAAAGAACATCGATGTTTTTTTTATCGATGTCACATTTCTACTCGGAACGTTGTGGGTTCGGTTCAGTTCGTAAGTTTCATTTATGTATTGAGACGTAAGAAATCCAAGGCCCTTCTTGAAAGATGTTACCTAAAATAATGTGAGAACAATAATCGAATAACCTACTAACAATCAGGATAACATTTTGTTTGTATGAAAAAACGATTTTAATGACGGAGAAAATAAGGATTTGTATCTTTACACATGAAAATAACATAAGAATTCATGAGAATTACAGGAAATTTAAAAAGTTTAGAGGTGTTTGCTTACTTTGCGCAGTAATCCGTAGACTAGGATTACTTTCTTTAATAAAGTCTTCCTACAGACTTGCCTAAAGCTTATTATATTTGTTACAAATTAATTCTAGTATACGTTTCAATCTATGGAATACCTCTAACGCCAAATAAAAAAAAACTTTTATTTTGTCAGATACACTCATATTCAAGCAAAGTAATGATATAAGTAAAAATATACATATCACTGTCAACAGTGGTTGCTTTTCTTTTAATTATATTAATAAGAGAATGATAAGTTATGATGTAATAGCATAATATAACCATAAAATAGGTTAAAATGTAGTGTATTGGATAACATACCTCCCTTTGCCTATGATTCTCATGTTGTCGCTGACTCTAATGAACGTTTAGATCTGAGTATTGCGTGTCATCATTTGCCGAGTGGCATTGGCTAAAGTGGAGTGGCAAAGTCCCTAGGCAGTGATAATCTTGTAATCATTAATAATAATGGTCATTACCACCTACATTCACGAACCAATTTATGAATGAAGTTGATGACATGACCAGAGCGTACATCATTTTAATCAAGGAGAAGCTGGTCAAGATTAACAAAAATGCGTCCACCGCACAACTTTCATTCATAAATCCTAAGTGAAGAACACAAATAAGTAAAAAGTTATTTATTTATGCCAACATTTCGGCCAGAATTTCTAGTCTTCATCAGGGCTAGAACAAAAAACAGGATAACAACCATAATGGTTATGAGGAAGTACAGAATGATTACAAAATCAGAATACAACTAACATTATAGATATTAATATTAATATAACATTATCGATATATTATATTTTGTTTGGAGATGGTCGGGGGTGCGGTCAGCAAAGAAACAAAAAATATTTATTTATGCCGACGTTTCGACCTGATTTTCAGGTCTTCATCAGGGCTATAAAAACAAAAAGACAACAACCATCATTTAGAGAGAAAAAAAAGTTGATTAATAACTATGGACAAAGACAGTAGTAGATTGATTACATTATTATTTATTATAAATATAAATGTGAGTAATAAATAAATGATACAGTGGAAAGAATCTGTAAAGAATTAGTTAAATTCATAATGGAGCTTATGAAAAAAGAAAAAAAAAACATTGTAAAAGGAAAGTACAGGGGATAAGAAGAAATAAATGGAGAAAGGGGAATGAAGAAAGTAAGAAATGCGAGAGTAGGGTTATAGGAAGAGAATCCAGGCTACATTGATATAAGTTGCAGGAAAAGCCGCTAGAGTGCAGGTCGGCAAAAGACGTTACATAAATAGAAATCTAAAGGTCAAAAGATCGTAGAGATAAAGGATATATTAACGGGGAGTATGTAAAAACAGTGTTATGAAAAATAAGAAGAAATATGGAGAATAGGAAATGAAGAAATAAGAGATAAGATAAGAGAGAAAAAAATAACTTACAGTAGTAGGCAGAGATTTCTGCTAAAATGTTTGAAATAGCAGGAATAGTCGTTAGAGTGCAAGTCGACAAAGACGTTAGATAAACAGAAATCCAACGGTCAAAAAACGAACGTTGAGATAAAATAGTTAGTAAGAGATTAAAACATATAAGAAGATTTAAATGTAAAATTATGAGAGCCAAAAGATATTAAAATGTATAAATATGTAGTGGATATGTAAAACGGATAATTTAAAAAAAAAGTATATGTGTATAATCTATAATGTGTATATATCCGTTATCTCTACGATCTTTTGACCTTTAGATTTCTATTTATGTAACGTCTTTTGCCGACCTGCACTCTAGCGGCTTTTCCTGCAATTTATATCAATATAGCCTGGATTCTCTTCCTATAACCTTACTCTCGCATTTCTTACTTTCTTCAGTCCCCTTTCTCCATTTATTTCTTCTTATCCCCTGTACTTTCCTTTTACAATATTTTTTTTTCTTTTTTCATGAGCTCCATTATGAATTAAACTAATTCTTTCCACTGTATCATTTATTTATTACTCACATTTATATGTATATAAATAATAATGTAATCAATCTACTACTGTCTTTGTCCATAGTTATTAATAAACTTTTTTTTTCTCTCTAAATGATGGTTGTCTTTTTGTTTTTATAGCCCTGATGAAGACCTGAAAATCAGGTCGAAAGGTCAGCAAAAATAATTTTTTTTTGTTTATTTATATTGTTTCTTTGCTGACCGCACCTCCTCCTCCCCCTCCCCCTCCCATCTTCTCCAATCAGTAATCTACGGTCAACTATCTACTCCTTATTATATTTTGTATCTATAATGTTAGCTGTTTTCTTATTTTGTAACCATTATTTAATTCCTGATACATTATAGTTTTTATCTTGTTTTTTGAATGATGAATTAAATATTAGTCCTGGAAAGTATCCTAATCCCATAGAGGTATATAAGAAGGTGAGTGTGACACTTTTTTGATTGAAGGAGAAATAATGAAAATATTCCAACACAGATAATTTATTTTTACCTACACCAAAGGTGTAGGAGGCTGGATGGCAACATGGATATTTAAGAAAACAGTCTAAGTCATGTGACGCACTCCTCCCCCCCCCCCCAAACACACATTTGATTCGAACACATGTAAAAGAGGAAGATGATTCATATAAATGTAAAAATTAATAATAAAATAAAAATAATAAATTAAAATCGAAGAGGAGTCATAATTTAGAAAGGTGATGTGCTTTTTAAGATTTAAATACTAATGTAACTTTAGGTTCTGATAAATTTGGGGTCAGTCCTATCCTGTTTATTGTTGGCAAATAGTGAGTACATTCTCCAAAAATATTTTTAAATTGTGAGAATGGACTGACAATATTTGCACATTGGAGGTGGCAGTTTTCTGATCAGGTGAGAGTGCTTAAGGAGAGTGTGACCTATTCTCAAGCGGGTTAGGGCAACTTCCTCCCTGCGGCTGTTGCGGTAGGATGTTGACCATGGTTTTACATCCATGGATTACAATTACAATTTAGGGATCTTTAGATTCCTTTTAATTTACTCGGAGAACTTTCATCTCACTTGGCCTGCCATCTTTCCATTATTTGTAATTTAAGGAGTGTACTGAGTTCTGATGGGGGAAAAACGGCGGTGCCTCGGCCAGGGAACATGAGTGCCTCTCTGGCAGCATTGTTTACGAGCTTGTTACCAACAATGCCAATGTGGCTTGAAGCCCATATGAAAATTATGGACTTACCTTATTATGATAGTGGAAATTTTTATTTCCCAATATGAGCAAAATGCTCAAGGTTAGACCTCTCCTGGGTTAATGTACAGTAGTATATATGTCCAATCATGGATTGGTGGGTACGCTGTGTGTTCTAGTAACCCAATGTGTTTGGGTACCATTGCAAAATAACGTATTACTCTCTCTAATAAAAAGAAAGTTTTGTATATTTCATGTAGTCTTTGATTCAATTTCCCAAAATATCAAATTGTTACTTTATACAAATGCTTCTAATTTTTTTTAGCAATTCGATAGTTTGGTGTAATAAAATAAATAGAGGGAATAAATTATATTCAAATTTTATGAAAAGATTCATTTTATTATTTCAACTTTCATTCATAAAGAAACTCTTCACGAAGACAACCTGACATGCTTTATCATTTACCAATTATACAGTATTTGAGATGAACCGTGACATATATTGAACACCTATTTTAGTAACTGTGTTGTTTTTCTTAATAACTTTTTTTTTACTTTTATTTTTTTTATTAATGTCCTAAAGTCGCAAGCTCTTATTTTCTAAATATCGTTTAAAAAACTTAAATTTAGTTAAATATTAATGATTATCAATAGTCAACGTAAAAACCAAAACGAGAAACAACACAGCTACAAAATTTACATGAATATTTAAAAATGAGTAACAAAATGATAGAGATCAAACAATAATGGCTGGAAAAGGAGCCGTGGTGATCTTAGGAACGTAACCTAGACCACTATACAAAGGGATGACATATATAGTTATAAACATATATATGTTAATTAATTGTATATAAATAACACTTACATTTAGAAAATCATAATTAATGTGAAAATTCATTAACAGTGTCTTTTTTGAGTTTTCCCTTCTTGAAAAAGACATAAGAGAGCTCTTGTACTGCCATTGAATTTTTTTTTTTTTTTTTATGATATTAATTTTTTTAACTCTAAAACATCGAGGAAAGATGGGCACTTAGGTTAGATTATAAAGTAGGGAAAACTCGATTACAAAAGTATAGAAAAATGTTTCCTACGGAAATTAAGATCACACAGAGAACTAATTAAATTGAGATAGGAATTTGAGAGGGGGGGGGATTTCAGTTTAATACTATATTAAGAGCACTTACATCTTTTTTTTCTTTTTCTTTTTTAAATAACCTCTGGAAGATTAGTTATGTACAATCTATATATGACAGATGTGTACAAAAGATATGCTTAGCTAAAATAAACAAATTTTTTTTTCTCATAAATATTTGAAAATATAATAATCGATTGTACTGACGGACCTGTTTCAAAATAGTAAAGTTTTAGAAAATGTTGGCAAGTTAATATTTTATTTGAGATTGAAACAAAGAAAATAAGAAAAAATAAAATAATTTTTTTAACCATATCTAAAATTTTTGTAACTGTAATCTCTAAATAAAATTTTAACTTTCCAAAATTACCCATTGTCTACCCCCTAAATCTGATAAGCATGAAAGATGACAGTTCTATTTTTATTAACTTTTATTTTTTTCAAAATACATAAAAAATACTTTAAAAAAAAATTAAATAAAGAATATTTAAACTATAAACCTATTGAATAATTGTTTATTTTATTTTTTTTTGTTTTTCATGTATATTTTTTTTTGTTGAGATTTACAAATATAATGTCAAATATATCATCTATTCATAGGTCTAATCGTAAGGTATTAAAATAAATATGTTACTAAAATTGCTATATATATCCCTGCTTGATATTAAATTAGCTCATTAATCCAAATACTCCTAGAGCCGACAAAGAATAAAAATAAACTTAAATTTAACATTCACAAGCTAATATAATAACATTCGAGATATATATCTAACTGCCGCATTTGTCTAACGAGCATTCTAATCTATTTTCCATATTTATAACTATGTACGAAATCGAATGAACTTCATTTACTTTTCAAATATTTGAAAAGGTCTTTATTTTAATATTTACTATAATTGCGGCTTATAGTAGAACACATTTATTCTACATACTACGCATATATTTACATATTACATAATTTAAATTCTCAGTAATGAACCATTTTAGTTATTAACTAAAGCGAATAAATTTAAATAAGAAAAGAATATAAGGAGTGCATAGATTCCCAGAATTGTATAGATATAAAAATTAACTAAAAAAAAAATTATTAACAATTCTAAAATCATAACTAGAAATTTAATAGTTTATAATATTAGATGACAGTAAATAAATTACTATAAATATAACACTTTAAAAAGTTCAATAAAAAACAATAAATAAGTATTAAATGAATACATAATTTAAATACAATCATAAACTATAACCTAATGAAAGTCTTATCATCGTTTCTTTCAGTTGTCGTCAATAATTATTCCTTCTTTGAAACTAACTTAAATAATAATATAAATAAAATAAGAAATACACAAATTGTGCTTTGTGATGAAATTTGTTTTTGAAATATGATTACATAATTTAACCTAATTGTCAAATCATATCAAAAAATTAATATCAAAATATGACACATATTGATATAATTAGTTAAAATTAAAAAAAAAAAAATCTTATGTCCATCTTCATATTTGTTTTAAATAAGTTCATGATTTTTCTACTATGCTAACTAACCGAACATAACCTAATTTATAATTACTAAAATATTAGAGATATTTACATCAGATCTTTTACCTCTCAATTAACTAAATGAAAAAATTAATTAAAATAATAACTTTAAAAAAAAAATAAAACAGAAGGGATAAATATAATTAAAGAACTATGAATACTATTTTCTGATTATAATTGACAACAATAAAAATAATAACAGCGACAATTTTTCACATTTAAATTAAATTAAGAAGAAAAATTTATTAAGGTTACCTCTGTGCTGATGATCAAGCACTCTAATTAAGGTTTCAAAAAATTAATATATATATATATTTTTTTCAAAGATAGAAGTGAAGAGCATTTTTCAAGAGCATCAAATATTAACAGCTTTAACACTTATAGAATGTATATAAAAACAGCAAATTATCAAAAAATTGGAATAGACATATTATACCAGATCCAACAAGGACCAAAAATTTTTTTTTCTCCTAGAACTTGAGCAATGAATCAATCAAAATATATAGGTTTGAGCAAGAGGAACGGTCTCCTTCGACATATAGAACCACACGACTGCTGAAATCGTCAAACATGCAAGTAAATGCTCGAAATTATATTAAAAAAAAACCTGAGTATAAAACAAAATTAGTTAAAAATATTTTTAAAACAATTGTTTTATAATAATGAAAATTATATAAAAAAAATATATATATGAAATTGTTTTATTTTAGTGGAGGAAAAACAGTGTATAAGCATAAATAAAGTTTAAAAAAAAAAATAAAAAATTTTACAGATAGTCAATGAAAGGCCGAGGAAGTAAATTACATCAAAATTGCTCGTCTAACTTCGTTCTAACACACAATAAACGAATTGCCAACTACGCAAAAGAAAATTTTACAATTAAATAACACAATAGTGCCGAAACAAAACAGCTAAAATTACAAGAAATATCAATTGAAAGTAGCACACTGAATAAAAATACAATAATTATTATTATTAGAGTGCTAATAATATTCTCCATCGTAAAATATTTTCGTTCTAATGATTGATAGTGAAGGAATTAAAGAGATGAACGTGTAGAGACTGCTATGGAGAATTCTAGAGGCAAGTCGCCTCTTCCAGTCTCTGTCACTTCCCAGTTGAGGGTTGTAATAGAACGCTAATTTGGGCCCATAACTCCTTTTTGCAGGATTTTGATCTGAAAATAAAAAGAAAAAATTTAGTTCAAGGTTCAATATTTATATCAGGATCAAAAACTCTCCATACTACAAGAGCTCAAGAGGAAAAAAAAAAAGGCAGTTATTTCATTTCAAACTATATGTGCAGTTACAAGTCAAAATTGATGAGTTTGTCAAGTATAGTTAGTGGGAATACAAATATGGTGTCTGTTTCAAAATATTTTTAAAAAAATTAATTTTTTGTTCAGAGCTCTATATATTTAAAACTATCTACATTAGAAAACCTGATAGAACTTCATTTGAAGCAGAGTACATTTGTTAAAATACGAGCCCTAATAGAGCTATTTACGTTCAATAGTTCCCAAGATATAGCTTTTTAAAATGCAACATTTCATAAAAAATACTCTGCCAACCACCAAGGTTTGGGAGAATAAAAACTAGTGGCCGTTTCAAAACATTAAAAGAAAAATTTAATTTTCATTTTGAGCTAAAAACTTTTAAACTAGCTACAGCATTAGAAAACCTAATAGAACATCACTTGAATTAGAGTATGTTTCCAAGATACAATTGTTTAAAAAGCAACATTTCATAACTAAATAACGAAAAATCAGTAGCCTTAAATTAATTTTGGGAAAACTATATCCCAGTTGGTTCCATCCCAGTATCCAAAGAATATCCCTTCTTTATGGGTTCATATTTCAAACCTTAAGAACCAAAAACCTTTGTATATTATAGACCTCCTAACCCTACGTTTATCCATTTATTAAATACGAGATCCCAACCTACCGATGTATACATTCCTTCCCAAGGAAGTTCTTTGTTAAAAAAATCCTTTAATGTATGAGCTACCTTATTTTGGAATTCCTTAACCATATCCATTCATGAAGTTTCCTTTTTGGGCCGCCCGTAGCTCAGTGGTTAAGACACAGTCTTACCGATTTGAAGTCTATTGGCGATGCCGGTTCGAATCCAGTCTGGGTCGTTGACTTTTTTCATTGAGTAGTGGTCCCACAAAATGAAAAACTTTGACCTCAACCATGTTTAGGCAGTATAGGACTCCAATAGGAGTCTTGGTCAAAAAAAAAGAAAAAAAAAGAGCTTCCTTTTTACTATCATTTAAATACCAATGATTTATCCATCTTTTTCAATGTCGAATCTTCCATAAACTTGTAAATAATATAAGCTTGGATAAATATGTATCTTTTGTTCGTATTTTATGTATAGCATTATAGTTTTATTTACTTTCATTTTAGATTGATAAATGCTGTTGAAATTATCTAATATGATATCCCGAGGGAACCAAGTGTCCCAGAATAAAGATCAATTTTTCATTTGATTTAAAATAAAACTTAGAACCACATAAATAATATAGAAAGAATTCAAAATGTAAAAATACCTTCGTATAGACTGTAACCATTCTTTAAATTGCTGGCTTCCCTCAGGAGTGATTTGGAAAGCAGCCCTGGCCGAGAGAACAAGATTTAGAAATTCATCGTACTCAGCACTGGACAGGTGATACAGCTTTTGATGTAAACACTGAATATACCTGAAACAGATAACAAAATAATACTTTAATGGATGTTCTGTAGGAATATTAGTATTCCAATATATATATAATTAAAACATGTCACTGCTCTAGAAGAATAATGACGCAACTGTAAACTTTATGAAATTTACTTTATTGTCTCGGTGGGCTCAAAAATGTATTTACTTATCATTTGTTAGTCGACATAATTTTAATTAAAAATTTGCAAAGGAAGATAGTTTGTATGTAAAATTATGTCGGTTCACAAAAATCTAGAATCCATTCAGGAGCCCGCCAACACGAGGTGTGATGATCTTCAGTTTAATATGTTATAGTGTATTATCTTTTTTTAAACCTAGTGAAGCCTTGTAAAGTGGGGGGAAATGACGGTAAATAAATAGTTGTTAACTATATTTTGTTTCTTTTCACCGCAAGCCCGACAACATCTCTTTCATATTTTCAAATAATTTTATTTGAGTACAATGTTTAAATAAATATTACAGACATCAAAAAATAGTCTCTTTGATATCAAATAATGATTTAGTTAAACTACAAAAAAAAAAAAAATTAAATAAAATGATAGTGGCAGTAATTGAGATAGTGAAAGCTATCACAACCATTATGATTTATATATGTAAGTTGGTCGATATACGACATGTGACATCTCACAAGAGGAGATCATAACACAAAAAATGATTATAAATGTTAATGTTATGAAAATTAACAGGTTTTGGTGTGTGTTATGTCTCCTCTCGTGAGATTTTGACATGTCTTACATCGACCAACCTACTTGCTAAAATTGTCTGTTTTAAAAGTCAGATAAGTAAGGGTTCCATAGATGGCAGGAGTGAAGGGTTTCATGCCGTTTTTCAATTTAAGGTGCTTTTTAAACTACATTAAAGTCTCCTCTTCCTGTTCTAAGCTGATATTTGAAAAGTGATATAAGACCGTCGCTCTCCGGGGGTCTTAGCGGGGCTGGTCCAGTAGGGAAGGATGGCTTTTTTTATGTATGTGTTATGTCTCCAGATGTATGATATATGACAAGACTATGAATATGTATAAAATAAAAATGAATTGAACAATTACATAAGTTTTCAACAGAGGCGCCTTCAGCTGAGACCTAGCTCGGGATGAATGATATAGTGTGCCTCAAACAAAAAAAAAAAAATAGCCTAACAGTTGCTCTCCTATCAGGATATGTTTTAGAGTCGGTAGTGCTATCAACTATCTGTAACAAACTTACTGTCATAGCAGAACATCCGTTTAAGCCTGGTGTGATAGTTGACATCACATTTAGCGGCTGTGAGGCTAACTTTTAACTGCCATAAGCATATTAATAATTTCTGAACTCGAAATTGATTCTAATTGACAGTAATGGTGATTGGACAGTAACTATAACAGTAATTTGTTTCAACTGACTGTCAACATGTTAAGATTAAGTTTACAATCAATGTGTGGACAGTTCACAGTCGCTGCTTAACTGTTTTACTTTCATCACAGTACTACCATAACAGAAATCTTTCACTGTATAAACAAGCCTTGAAGGAATATCTCTATTTTACCTATACATTTTAACCTGGAAGAGTACATACGTATTCAATGTATATTTTTATAACATTATTGAGGCAGTGATATGTGAATGTAAAATGAAAGTGCTACTAAATTAATAGTAATTAAAAATGGATCAAAACAAAGGAAGTAAAGTCTCCATGCCTGTTATCATCAAATAGGCTGACAATCTTACTAGTAAAAAATAAACGATTAAATCTAAAACTCACATTTGCTGACATTTTTGAACTAAAGGTGTCAATGAACTCCTAAGATGTTGCATTACTAGGGTGGGATTATTTCTAGCTAAATAATGGGCGGCTTCAATCGCAACATCGTGCAATATAAACGGAGAAACGATGCTGTTAACTGCACAGACGCAGAATTGTTGAAGATATTGGGTTCCTAAAAAAAAAGAAAATTAGGATACATCTAAAGTTAAAATATACACAGCCTTTCAAAAATGCAGAACCACAATTTCTTTTGTGTATAAATCCTAATAGGTGATCCTTTTTTATTTATTATATAGAATAATAACAAAAGATAAATTATTTAATTACATTAATCTAGCAATTACAACATAAATGCATAATAAATAAAAATTCATATTTTAGACTTTTTTTTTAGTCAAAAAGTATTAACAATTTCTTATATAAATAAACCAATATATAAAAACTCAAACTGAACGACCATCGAAAATGTTATGCAATTAATAAAGTCATTAATACTTATATCGGCACTTTAAGCTGATTCCTCATCAATTGGGCAGACTACATTCTACAATCCAAACCCAAAATTAAATTACTAATAAGAAATAAATTTTAAATTTAATGTACACGTCTCAAAACGAAACAAGCGTGGTCGAATAAGGTAGTACACAGATAAACATCATCTTATCAGATATTATATTATAATTAAAATGAAGCTTTGAAATAAGAGCATACCTTATTCTTTCTACATTAAGTTACCTAATTAGGTTATCATTCTCAATTAACTTAAGTACCATTTAAGTTAGATAATCCTCTGTTTTAGTTTCATATCACATAACCTTCAATTTTTCTTTTCAATATTCTTTCAATATAATTTCCTCAAATATACTTAAGTATCATCCCTCATTCTGTTTAGAACAACTTTTTTTATTGTATTTTCTTTCCCCAAAATATATGATAATAAGAAGTAAATGATTTTGTCATCTTACTATTATGAACTGTATTTAGTTCCCCATCAAGAAATTAGAACAAAAAACTATGTATAAAACTCAAATTTTTCTATATAACCCAAATAAAATTTGACCTCTCATATCATATAGTCTCTGAATTAAGGTTGCTATCTCGTTATGTTTTTTAATAACTCTAGCCTAGTATTTTAGTTTGTTTTATTTGGTCCAAAATTTATGCAATTAATGTATTACCTAATTTCTCTGCTATACGTAGAAGCCATTTTACATCATCACCGTAAGGAGGATGCCTGGCATACTTGGCATTCGGCCTGTCGTCGTGTACCCTACGAGCTATAGTTTCCATTGCCAACATTCCGACTCTGTAAGCAGCAAGTAAATAGCGAACCTGCGCTGGTGTGTACTGCTGATGTGTGCGTTGTACCTAAACGTAAACAAGTAAATTTAAATTAATAATTAAATGCTTATCTTATTTATGGTTCTTACTAAAGATTCATATAAGTAATTCATATTAATAAAATAAATACCTGCTGCTGGGGCCGAACAGGAGCTGCGACTGTTACAACCTGAGGTGGAGGTTGGGAGACAGGCTGAGCAGGCGCCTGCGCTATATTTGCTATCTGTGCCTGTCCCGGACCAACCTATAACAATATTTCTATTTTTATATTTAAAATAAAATATATTATATTTTATTTTTTCATAGATTATATTTATACATCCAATCTAGCGGTCGAGTTTTTCTCCTCTCACTGTTAATGGAATCTCACCTCTACTTAAGCCGTAAGTCTCTCTGTCTTTTTCAAATATTTCTTCTTTTCTTTTTCCCACTATCACATATCTCTTCTCCCTTGTTCCTTCCTTATTCACTTTTCTGTATACTATATATTTTTTATAGCATAATCTATGATATTATATTTTATCTTCTATTAGTCTCAATTAAGTATTATTTACTTATTTTATTGTTTATGTATAATTAAAAAAAAAAATTATTATTTTCTTTTTCAGCTCTGAAATTCAAGTTGAAATGTCGGCACAAATAAATCAGTTTTGTTTATTTGTGCATTTTTGCTGACTGCACTCTCTAGCATCTTCTCGTATAAAAAAAATCAATTCTTAAATTAAGGATAGATATAAAATCTTTTTATGTGTACAGGAAATGATCAGAGAATTCTCCACAACAGTAATAAGTTTGTGAAGTGTAAATTGTAATTGTTAACATGTAATGGTAATTGTGATTGTAAATTTCCCACTTTGTAATTTCAACTGTCATTGTATGTCATGTATGTATGTAAATTTCTCATCTTGTAATTTCAATTGTATTTGTATTTCTACAGTATGAACATGCCAATTGTAATCGAATTTGTAAATCAAGTGTAAATGGCCCGAGTGGTCGAAACACTTAAATTAATAAAAAAAAAAAAAAAAAAAAAAAAAGGATAGATATAATAAGATACTTATAATTGGTTATAACTTTATATTAGTATCTTAATTCTAAGGTAGTCATGAAAAACTAGGTATCGATATTGTCTAAAATTGAATTAGATGGATGTAAACTGTCCTCTGGACGTCTTTTGATTTGTGTTACATTTGTGAAGTGTAGTTGCTTCCCATTGAGTAGAAATTATCAATGAAAAGCAACTAGACTCAACTAAGTTAATATAAATTAAAAGACGTCCTGAGGACAGTTTACTCAATTTTGGACAATTCGAATTACCTAGTTTTTCCCAACTACCACAGAATAAGTTGGTAAATAAATTTTAATTATTACCAAAATGTTAGATAGAAGTATTACAAAATTTAAGATTCTGAAATATAACTTTAGTTATATCAGGGGAGACTGTGGCTGTTTGGCTTAAAGGGTAGTGGCCAAATACTTTTTATGCTCGCCTCTGAGGACTCTGGAGAATCACCTTTTCACCAAGTGATGGCTAGTGATTTTTTTAAAATCTTAAAAATTTTCTTTTTTTTTCTAAATAGTAAATTTTTTCTATTTATTTTTTTCTTCTACTTATTGAGAAACTTTCATTTGAATTATAATTCACAATTGGAAGATTATTGATTGACCATGTGTATAGATGAATGGAATATGGTCCAGGTGCGGTCAAAAAAATTCAAATAGTAAATGGATATACTATTTTTATTGAGCCAACGTTTCGCCCCACATTGCAGGGCTTCGTCAAGGCTAAAAAAGATACAAACATTTGACATAGTTACAAAAAAAGAAAAAACATAAGTGGAAAATAACAGGGGAATACAATGAAAAGTAAAATTTAATAAGAAAAATTAAAGGTTGTAAACAGTAAATGAAAAGGGTTATAGTAACAGATAGATAAGAGATAAAATAAGAGAAGAAATGTTATTATTTTTATTTCATTTATAATGTTATTACTTCTTCTCTTATTTTATCTCTTATCTATCTGTTACTATAACCCTTTTCATTTACTGTTTACAACCTTTAATTTTTCTTATTAAATTTTACTTTTCATTGTATAGCCCTGTTATTTTCCACTTATATTTTTTCTTTTTTTTTTTGTAACTATGTCATGTGTTTGTATCTTTTTTAGCCCTGATGAAGCCCTGCAACGTGGAGCGAAATGTTGGCTCAATAAAAATAGTATATCCATTTACTATTTGAGTTTTTTTGACAGCACCCGGACCATATTCCATTCATCATAATTCACAATTCTATTCTGATTTATGTGATGTTAAATTACTTTATGATTTTTGTTTTCTAGAATTCGCAGACATTTATTAAAATTTAAAGGTAAAATTATTTCACCTATTAAAATTATTATATCCACAAACAAAATGCTATATATATTTTGGCTGATATGCCATCTTCAGGAACATATATATTTTATTTGCACATTCCAGCACACACTGACAGACGACCCCAATCCACGAGATTTCCAGACATGGGTGGACCCAAGGAGGGCTCCAGAACCCACAGGAGTCGACTCATGGCTACAGTGTAACAGAAAACAATGTTCTGCCCAGCCGGATTCGATTTGATTATTATTATTTTTTCGGATAAAAATTCTTGTCCGCTGTTGTCACTAAGTCTTTTATGAGAGTTTGTTCTATTCTCCTACCTTAAGGTAATAATTTTCATGTAAAAAAAAAAATAATATATAAATACTTTAAAAATAAATATTAAAGAAAAAAAAAATTAAGGTAACCACAGGGTTGAGATATCTTAAATTTTTGACTCTGAGATTCTTCTGGAATTCAGCATTTAACCTTAATGTCCAAAAAAATAAATAAAATATTTTTTTTTTAAATAAATAATTTAATTTCTTTCTATTTTAGTCTCAAAACCTTTTATTTTTCTTATAAGTCCGATGTTTCGGCCAATCCGGCCATCTTCAGGGACAATCTACTTAATACAATTTTGAAATTATATAATTTAAAAACTCTAACTTCATGCAGACTATTCTGCCCAGGTCAAAACATCAATTTTAATTAGTCAATATTCACTTAAAACAAAATCAAAATCATTTATCATGAGATAAATTTACACAAGACAAGCATTGTTGTGATAAAGTTTTTAAGGAATAGTGTCTGTGATAAATGATTTTGATTTTGTTTTAAGTGAATATTGACTAATTAGAAATTGATGTTTTGACCTGGGCAGAATAGCCTGCATGAAGTTAGAGTTCTTAAATTATATAATTTCAAAATTGTATTTAGTAGATTGTCCCTGAAGATGGCTGGATTGGCCAAAACGTCGGACTTATAAGAAAAATAAAAGGTTTTGAGACTAAAATGGATAGAAATTAAATTATTTATTTTAAAAAAATTTACCAGTCTCAACTCAAGAAAGTGTTATGATTTTAAATAAAATAAATAAAATATGTTTACATAGCCTTGTTGATAAATATTCAAAGAGAAAATCTTGTTTCCTTAGAATATTTTATCAATCATTGTCAACCATAGTTTGCATAAAAAATCAAGTATAGCCAACAGCCCTCTTCTCCACAACCATAAAAATGTTTTTAAAAAAATACATTTTGAAAATAATATTAATTTACCCAACAACTTATCTATTAAATAATATCTTACCTGAATAGGTGTAGCAGAAAAGACATGAGTCGGATGACTGGCTTGATAATACTGGAATGGAGGTCCAGGAAGGTGAAATGTCTTAAAAAAATAATGACACATTCATTAGAAATATTGAAATAAAAAAGGTGAAAGTAAAAATAATTTTAAAGAAATATTGTAATATATTCTTTTATTATTAGAATATATTATAAGAAATATTATTATGCAGAACTACTAACAAGGTTTTATGCATGTCGGATCACCGATTAAAATAAAACTTTTTTAGGTGATACTAGGTTGAAAAATATAACCAATGTGTTCTGGGGCCTAAAAAAAGAAATATTTTTAGAATTTTTTCATGTTATCTCTTACAGTCTATGCTCTGTACTCTGTAAGTATTTAATGGTTATTATATATTAATCGATTTTTTTTTTGTAGCATAAGAATAAAAATATATTGATTGTATTAAATGAGTTTAACTGCGAATAAAATTATAAAAACCAAAAGTCGCTTACACTGAAGTACACTAAAATAAATTTTTTTTAAGAAAAAATTAAGTTTGATTTGGTGTAAAATGTTCATTTAAGACAATAATAAGAAATTTTTGGAGGCTATTTTTTTTCTGCAAAAAAAAATTCAAGAAATAAATTCATAGCTCCTTACGATGTTATCTAAATACATCGTAAAAATAACTAATGGAAAGCTGAATTTCCGCACTTTCAAATTATATTAATATATTTTAAATAATCTTTATATGGAAAGAAAAGCAGTGTAGATTAGCATTGCTGTATTGAAGTTATTGCAATTTTAGTGATTTTCAAAAAAAAAATTGAAGGCCCAGGTAAGATAAAAATTTTGAGTAAAAGATTTTTATTTTTTGACTATTACAAAATTCAAATCCAAGAGTTTTTTTGAGGAGCGGAAAATGAATATAAACTTTATTTTTCTATAAAAAAATATTTGGTCCTACTTCGCTGGGTTTGTTGGTCCATATTATTTTAATACTGGGCAGTTATTAAGCCATTATGATGTAATTATATACCAATTGATTTATTTTTGGATGTAGAATAACAAAAATACATAATCAATTGTATTTAAATATATTCAAAATCACAAAAATCACTTCTCATTTATGACAAAAGCAAGTTAAGTTCGTTTTTAGTGTACTTAAAAACTCTTATACATGAAATTTCATAAAATAAAAAATATTGTACCTGGCTTACTTATCAACAATTGCTGGTTGTCACTGACATTGCAAAGTGGGAAAAAAAAAATATTTTTTGTATTTTATAAAAAATATTTATGGGTTTTTGAGAATGTTAATACAAATACTGACTAGCTTTATCATAAATATAATTTTTCAGTATACACTAAAGAAGTGATTTTGAATATATTTAATCTTTGGATATACTTAAACTTTAATAATAGGGGTCATCGGAAAAAAAAAAAAAAAAAATCAAGCCCAAAAATTTCTTATTTTTGACTTGAATGAAAATTTGTAATGACGAACTAAAACAATTGTATGGAGAGCCTGATATCCTCTGTGCTATTAAGAAGAGCAAGCTAAGATGGTTGGGACATGTGGAAAGGATGGAGCCCTGTAAGCTGCCTAAAAGGATGTTAAATGGTGTACCAGGAGGAAAAAGGAAAAGGGGCAGACCCAGGCATCGGTGGCTGGATGATTTGAGAGGAGTAGGAATAAAAAATTGGAGGAGTCTCACTGGAGGCCGCTAAGTATGGAGAAGAACAGTGGCAGAGGCCTTGATCCTACAAGGACTATAGCGTCCAACAGTGAGTGAGTGAGAAAATTTGTATTTAAGGGTTTCAGAAGACGCTCACACTTAATCTGACATGATTTTTCCAAAACAAACTCCTTTTGATCTACTTTACTCTAAGTGACTTTTGGTTTTCATAATTTTTAACACACTTAAAATGATTTATTACAATCAATAATCTTTTATTCTTATTCTAAACAACATAATGAATGAATTGGTATACAATAACCATGAAATAGATATAGAATAAAGATAGTGTGCGATAAAATAAAAAAAATGCAAACTTTTTTTTTTTTGGTACCTAGGGTGTATTTATTTATAAGAATCCCCAGAGAAATGTACAATATTTTTTTTAACAAGTATTACGAAAAATAGTTCTATTAACATTGGTGATCCTATGACCATAGCATCCCCTAGTTATTGTCACTTCCAAGTGAATTCATTACTCACTAATATTGCATAATCATTTCATTGGGAATTAAGGCAGCAGTTCCTTTGGATAAGGATTTGTATGAAAATTTATTAGTACAACTTCGAACGGATTCATACATTGTTGCTCAAAAATACCATTTACTTGTATCGAGAGGAAAAAAGAGTTCACAAGACAATCAACTAGAGTGCAGCACCTCGAGCCTCACCGAAGCTTTCAAATTTATACATTATTATATTTTATAAAAACATAGTTATTTTTACATATTATTAATTGTTTTACATATTACTTTGCAATGTCGATAAAATAATAAATAAACGATGCCAAAATAAAGCACAAAACTGCCTAAAGTGAATAAGATAAGACCGCTTCTCGGTTACAGCTGTATCCACTAGGCCTATAAATAAGGGTCCTAAAGTAACCCCATCAGCATTGCCCCTGGCTTTAGAGCCACAAAATGTATAAACCGCCTTCAGCGGACCAAGCCTGATACTTCTTATAATGCCGTAAGGCAAACAAAGATATATTATGTTTAGTGTATATATTCCTAGCTTTAAGTTGTATATATTTGTAATAGTTTTAATAAATAAAATTAGGAGGTAAGAAAAAAAAAAAAAACCCATCAGCACCAGCCGGAATGGCCCCTCCCCATTCCTTGTTAGCCCCTGGCAGTACAGCCACTCGTGTAAAAACCGCCTTCAGCGGACCCAGCTTGTTAACATCTTATAATGCCACAAGGCAAAACAAGATAAAGTGTAATTAGTATATATAATCCTTAGTTTTAAGTAGTATATATAATTGTATTAGTTTTTAATAAATAAAATCGGAGGTTAGAAAAAAAAAAAAAAAAAAAAAAAAAAAAAAAAAAAAAAAAACCCTATCAGGTATATATAATTGTAATTGTCTTAAATATAAAAAAAAAAAAAAAAAAAAAAAAAAAAAAAAAAAAAAAAAAACCCTATCAGGTATATATAATTGTAATTGTCTTAAATATAAATAAATAGGAAGTAAGAAAAAAAAAAAAACATCACAGATCATAAAAAACACTGATCCACAACCTTTTTTGACAGTTTCAATTTATAGCCGATCCTGATTTCTAAATGGTTTTTATCTTTTGTTCACCTTTGACATGATCTCTCTCCTCTACCTGTTATCACTTCATAAATTCTGGCAGCAAGCTACACTCTGGGGTCTTCATACCTCCTTCCCCTTTGTTGGAATAGTATCTAGCCAGACAAGGGCACCTTCCTGCATGACTCTGGAGGCTGAAGAAGGAAACCTGGATGGTTCCAGGTTTGCATTCCTCCCTCGTGTTTATCAGAATAGTACCCGGTAGGACGTGGGAGGACGGTTCCTCGAGATATAACGGGTGTCATCTGTTAGTCTCATCTTCCTTACCTTTATTAACTGAACACGCATTGTTGAGGCCTTTTGGACAAGCAGGATAGTTAAGAAAATAACCCTCCTCAACATACTTATGAATTTTCAACAGATGAAACTTAATGGAAGAAGAATAAATATTTGAATATTTATTTACCCAATAAATATTCAAGCTAAGTTGATACACGTTCCTCCAACATGAAAAGTTTCAAACTCAACCACAACTAAGTTTGCAATCAACATAATCATTTTCTTTATAGAAAATGCTTAATATTACTCATTTTAAATTATTAATAAATTTTCATACAATTTCCTATGCAACCTTACTTTTTCTAAGAACCCATGAAGCATATGTTTATTAACATATCCTGTTTATTTCTGTTAAGGAGAAATTTGTTTAAAATCCACTAACTGAACCGGATTTGTTGAAGACTTTTGACGATATAGCTGCCAAGTATTGTATATTATGGAACTTGTAACTTATAGGCTAAGAAATTGAGTAAACTTAAATTATTTAGCACAAATACCTGCAGGGCTATTTGTTGTGGATGCCTCAGCTGGTAGTGACCTGGAGGTGGAGCTATTGTTATTAACGGATAAGGTAATGCGATCGGAGAAACATATTGCGGTGGAGGCGGAGGTGGAGGAGTTGGTGGTGGTTGCGGTTCGACCCACGTCACCATTGCTGTACTGACATGTTGCTCTGGCATGGCTGCATGTTGCTCGCTCGCTGGATTCAATCCTTCATCCACCAACTGATCACCCTGAGAATTCTGAAAAGAAAAAAAAACATTAATATTTTGTATGGTACTAAAAATACATTTTTTTTTTACTAAATACATTTTAAGTCAAAATTAATTTATTGAAGAAGAGTATACAAATAGCTGTTATCAATATTAGTCCATCTTAACTATATGGCTATATTCACTGTCGGGCAAAAATTAGCTATAGTTGAAACTAATAGCTAAAATTGTCATAGATACGATATTTATTTATCGATCGTTCATTTATGAATAAGGGTCATATCCATGAATTTTAGCTATTATTTTAAACTATAGCTAATTTTTTTCCATTTCTGGCTGTACAATATCAATTGTTTGTTCATGATGTACGAATATGAGAGGACATGATAGCCGATCACATTGGGGCGAGGGTCTTTAAGTGGGGTTAAGAACGTTGTAGGTTCGATTTACACCTGGGTTGGTTAATATTTAATTTATAATGATTCTAAGAAATGAATAATGACAATCCTACTCTGTGGTCATACAAGACTAATGGAAGTGTGAAAGAAAAAATAAAATATAATGTTATATATTTCAGTTATTTTATATAATTATTGAGGAGAAGATGGTTGGGGGTGC
>NW_027110471.1:119270-140497 GCF_000696795.3 Halyomorpha halys
AAGTTAGTCATACTTATTTGTGTTTCATTGACCGCACCCCCAACCATCTTCTCCTCATTTATCATCCACGGTCAACTATCTCTCATAATTATATAATTATTATTTTTATTTATTCTTTCTCGACCTTAATTTATTCTCAACTTACTTCCTTAATTTTATCTTTTTTTTTTCACATATCTACTTTTTTATTGTTATGTTTTATATGTCTAAATAATCAAATTCTAAGGACTAACTCTACATGTACTATACAACAGAAAAAAATGAAATGTTTGTAAAAAAAATGATTTTTCAGTACACATCATTTAATTAACGTAATATGGAATAGAGCTAAGACAAGGTTCACCTAAGAAGGAAGATTAACCCTCTCCTCTCCTTGTCCATTAACAGGAGGATATAAAGATGGATAAAAATTTAATAAGGTACCATACATATTAAAAAGTAAATAAAACTAAATTGAAAGGCTTAATAATTCATAATTATATAAATCAAGCATGTCAAAATTAACTTATGAAATTTTAAGTTACTACTTCAAATTTAAAATTATATTTTAATTCTATAATTCTTAGGGATTTAAAATTATATTGATAAATAAAACATTCCTTACCCTCATATAAAGTTCAAACCAATACTTGGCAACTTGAAAAAGAACATCTGGATAAACACCTCCTCCTTTCGCTGCACCTTCAACTGTAAGACACGAGTGTTCCAGCATTCGATCAGATTGCTCTTTGCACTATAAAATAAACAAAAGAAATTAAATAAAAAATATATCAAATAAACATAGAAAAAAAAAAAAAAGCAAAAGTATAAATTTCAATATTAATAATATAATAATGTGAACCCCTACTACCATAGTGTTGAAGCAACATTAAATTAAAAATGTTATAATTTTTATTAGTTTAGTGAATTTGTGAAATCAATTTATTTTGGCTATAAGACATTTGTTTACAAAACGTGATTGTTAACAATGACAGCATTGTTTTGCAGCTTTAGTTTTCCCTGCAGCTTTCCAGGATCTATTGTCAGAACATCGTAGACTTTTGGCCAAGCCACTTCACTCACACAGGGGTCCCTATTCTGCATGCTTCTAGAACTCTCAGCTGTCATCTGGTGAGATTAGATATAAACATTTACGCACATTTGCTCAAGGCACATTCATCGACAGTTTTCTTAATGCATAAAATTAATTTGTTTTACAATTCTTTCATTTTGTTTATATACATATTCATTATACATTCTTTTTTTATTATGTATACAATTTATTTGTTAAATATAGACTTCAAACATTTTTATGTAATTAATCTTTCCAACCCAAAAATAATTTTCCCAGCGCATATTCTACCTGGCAAAAGGCAAGTCTTTCACTGAGGTTCTCAGTTTAGGTAACACATAATCATGGATTCAGTATTTTGGAAGGAAGAACTGTTTTTAGAATATTTATAAGGTTATACAAGGATATGATTTTTTTCAAGATAACCCTCAATCGCCAGATTTTTCCCAGTTATGGGTAGCCATTTTATGAGGTTGATTAGACCCCACAGGGCTGACTCACAGCTACAGTGCAACAGAAAATAATTCTCTACCACATGCCCAGGATTCGAACCCGGGTCCCTTGGAGTTAGTAGCGTTGTGCTTCACCACTGTGCCACAGCGCTCCCTATAAATCTCTATTACTATTTATTAATTAAGTTATAAAAAAAAAATTATATTAAAGCAATAAAAATAGATATGCAAGTTCATATATTTCACTTTTCAGCCAAAAATATAAAGCTTAGACTAGTCATGTTGGTTTGTCAAAATAGTAATCTGCAATCATACATCGGTCACTATGGTGGTAACATGTTGGTCATTATAGTATGGGTATTCATGATCTTTAGTTTAACATGTTAAAGTGTGTATATGTATAATTTATAATGTTACATGTATGAAATTAAATAAATACAAAAGAAATTTCAAAATTTACCTGCAAAATAGCTCTTTGTATTTCATTTTGATTGAGAGCATGTGCATGAGGTAGACATGATAGTGCTAGCTCTGCCGCCGCACGGGTCATGTTCCTGTCGCACCCTCGAGAAGCACGATCGGCAATACTGGCTGCTTCTGGAGGAGTTAAGTGACCCTCCCAAGTATCCTGGAGAAACGATATGGCAGGCGCGCCAATTTCCATCGCTTGACCTGAATAATTACAAATATATTATTTTTATTTTAAACAATTTAAGGTATTTTTAAGAACCACTTGGGTTTTTTTTTTTAAGTAGAACTATAAATATTTGGCATGTCCACTCACAAAACTTTTCTTACCATTTCGGCTGCTGAGACAAATACAATAATTTGGGGCAATTATGATGTTATTTTTATTAACTTGGTATTTTAGTTTATATTATTTGAGAATTTAACTATCCTTCTCATGAGCATCTAGAATGGTCATCCATCAATAAACTAAAAGTGAACAGGTTTCCATGGGCAACAACAAACTACTTTTAAAACTTCAATATGCCATATCTCAAATGAGAATAATCTCAGTAATCCGAACTTTGGTACTCCGTACACTCCAGTAATCCTAACTGGTGTAAAAAAAAAAGAATAAAAAAAAAAAAGTTTCTTTCTTTGAGCAATCTAAGCAGGTAATAACATTTTTATTTTCAAATAAAAGTGCATATATGTTAAGGACATTTTTAACTTCCTGATCTATTGGCAAGTTATTGTAATTCCTGTGAAAATCGAAAGTAGACATTTTTACACAGTTCCTATATCGGGTAATCTAATTCCTATGAAAGTGAACATAATATGTATGTATATATATTTGACCATAAAAATTTATATATAAGAAGATGGTCAGGGTTGCGGTTCAAAGTAATCAAAGAAGAACATAACAATTATCAATAAACTATTTATATCGTAAATCATAGCAAATAAAGCAGAGCGATTGTACTACAATCGATTATTTTTGGATCAACAAGGTACCAGGATCTTGAAGATAGAAGAGAGGAAATGGGCACTCTTGATTTTGCTGGCTTGGGGAGATGTCAGTTCGGCTAGAAGCGGGAAGGACTGGAAGCCATTGTTTGGAGTTTTGGATATAGCATCTTAGACAAGAAGATATCAACTATCATCAATCATTAGAGGAAGATGTGTAACTGGTTAGTTTTGTTTCTAATTGGAATTTATTGTATTTGTAAAATAGCTATTAATTAAGTTTAAGTATTATTAGTAGTAAAGTGTCGTCTGTTTCTGATTGCCTGGAAACCCACCCTGAGGAAAGAGTATATTATAAAATTTAAATCAAATTCTATTATATTTGAACCCAAGCTATCTTTTATATTTTAAATTAGTTAAAACTATTAAAATTCTTTTTATTTCATTTTAAATAATTTTTAATTATTACAATATATATAAAACAGTATTGCTAAAATGCTAAGTAAATAAATTAAAAACATTTCCCTTACCAGTAATCCAAGAGACGTGAGATGAATATGTGCGACTCAACCAATTAGGTGAAACACAGTTGTGTAAACCGAGAGCATAGAGGCCAAGCTGGAAAGCGCACATGTGTAAAGCTCTCTGCGGTCCATGATGGTTCTGGCTTGTGAGAGCTTGAGTGAACAAAGACGTAGAACTATTCCCTCCAGCCTTTATCAAAACGGTTTTAGCCAATTCAAACATGAAATGAGCACCGGCTTCGGAAGGCTGATTGGGTATAGATGGGTAGGCACGTTTCCCTTTGAACCTGGAATAACCTCTAGGTGTAAAAATAACTATATAAATTAATCTATTCCCAATATAACAATAAATAATAAAAAAGTAGAAGAAATTTAAAAATTAAATTATATACAAACAGAAAATTTGTTCCTTTGTTATTTAAATAAAATAATTAATAAAAATTACTATTTTTTAATATAATTAAAAACAAAATTGTTAAATAGCAATGCTATATCAATCTTGCTAAGCATAAATTTTAATTATGAAATGAAAAAAAGAAACATACTGAATGAATTCCTTTGAACAAACCTTGATTCCTTGACTCGAGTAGAGGTCTGAATGGAAGATGTTGCGGTTTGTGGTCCATGTGAAATGTTGAGAGGTTTTGTAGGAAGGCAAGCCTCTAGTTCCGCACTACTTGAGCAAGGAGTCGATCTCATAGACATTCCTAAAATAAGAAACAAAATAATTTAGAAGAGAAATTATGAAATATTAGTAAAGCGATATACATGAAATATACATTCCATCAGGAAATAAATTGTGTTAATAAGGTAAATCAATCCATGTGGAAAGAACTAAAAAAAAAAAAAAAGACATCTGAAAGTAGAGATAAACTGATCTTTATAGAAATGTTGGGAAGATTTAGAAACATTAGAAATTAACACAGAAATATCTCGAAGAGTTCCGAATCTTTCGTCTAGAATCATCTATAAGGGAACATTGCTGGACAATGTGAGGTACAAAGAGGAAGGAGTTGGTTACCATTCAGAGACTAGCTATGTTGAGATTCACAAGGCGGTGCAAGTAGTGGCCTGAGAGAAGACGTGATCAAGTATGACATGAAGAGGTAGTTCCAGAGGAATTAAGGTAAAGGCATCAAGAAGATAGAAGAGAATATTGGGGATTACTTACTTGAGGAGAGAAATAGATAGTGAATAGCCAGTGAAAGACTTGGCATTAAGGAAATTTTTCCTTCCCACATTCTTAGTCCAAACAGGTGGTGAGGTGGGTTCAACCATAGAGGTCCACACAGGACATGGAAGATTCTGTAGCGAGACTGTAGAAGCACAGGAAGAACATTAATTCCAGGTACCCCAGCTGTTGAGTTTCCAATAAAACTGAACATGTTGCTATTTCCTATACTTCCATGGATAGGTAACAAGTCAGGCTAACCAGAAAGGCGGGGATATAAGCACCTTCCGGGAACTCCATAAATAAACTTCCGTTGTGGAAGTGAATTAAACCTTCTTCACAGAGAAAGAGAGAGGTGGAGGGCCCAATGCATTTTACACTTGATAGACACACACTAACAGAGGCAGCAGTAGAAGAGAAGGAAATGGTGCGCAGCCACTGTTCTGGGCTGCATTAAAGTATTCACCCATTTATTGTTCCCCCAAATCTAGTAAATAAATAAATGACAAAGTTCTATTGGTTGTAGCAGCACACGCAAATCCTATGCGTAAGATCTCACCTCATGCGTAACACCTATTATGTTATACATGGTCAGGTAGAGGAAAAAAGAAAAACTTAAGAATATTGTAGGTACAGGCATAGTTAAGAGCCACACTCAGATAATAGGGTGAGTCATAAGTAACTTCCGTTTTTAAATCAGACATTTATTTTGCTCTTATTAAATAACAAAATGATATCAATTTATTATGTATTCACCATTATTATCTATAACATTCTCCCATCTTCCTGGCACTTTATCAATTCTTTCCTAGTAAAATGTGGTTGGTTTGGACTGGAAGAAGTTTTTCGGCAGCCTGCATGACTTGCTCTTCAGAACTGAAGGTTTTTCCATTCAACACGTTTTGTAAGGAACAAAAAAGGTAGTAGTCGGTCAGGACAAGATCCGGAGAGTACGGTGGATCTGGCAAAACAGACCATGCAAGCTCAAGAAGTCACCCTTGCTGTATGTGGACGTACATTGTCATGAAAAAGAATTACGTTTTTGTAATTGACGAGTGTAGGACACTTTTCATGGAGTTTCTCTTGCACTGTTTGCAACTACTGAACGTATCTATCCGCAGTAATCGTTAAATTTGACTTCAAGAAAGACCTCCCAACCTCGGTTCGTCTTTTAGGGTCATATCTCCAGAACGAAATTTCATAAACCAATTTCTAACTGCTAGATCAGTTATTATTCCTTCACTATACACACTACATATTTTTTCAGCTGTCGCCTAAGCATTTGTTTAGATTCCCAAAGCATTACATGATGAATATATACTTTTTGACCCTCCATTTAAGAGGTTAAAAAAAAAAGTTCACATATATCTCACAAAACAGTTTACTAAAGACTGACTGAAGCCTCATCTACATAGTGAAAACAAAAAATTGTAATGGTAACTCATATCGGATATATATGAACAATAGATTCTACTTAACTGCATTGAAAGTTACTTATGGCTCGATTTCATAGTTTTTACCAAATTCAAGCAAAGCAATGTTCAAAATCTAACCTAAATTAGGATCAACTGGAAGAGGTGGTGTTTCCAGTGGTGGATGCTCGACTTCACTATTCCAGTCATTCATGGCAGACAACATACTCTTTACTGGAGGGTGAGTAGTGTAGTAAATGCTGGACAAAGGTGTCTTAGTAAGTTGATGAACTTCACGGTCGAGAAGTTTTTCCATTATATGAGCTATTTTCACAGGCTGGTCTTTGTAGTGTACAAGCAGTGTCACAGCTAGATCTCCCCTAGAAGGAAACAATATCAAAATAAACTAAAGGAGAAAGAGAATTTTAAAAAAATATGTTTATTTTGTTTCATTTAGAGAAATTTTACCTTTGCCTTCTAGTTCCTTCGCACAACAAAGGATGATCAGCTTCAGACACATTTGCTTTGAGACCAAGAGCAGCAGTTGCAGCTTCAAAACCCAGTATCTCATCTGACGGAAGCCGAAGCTGCTGCGAGATTAATTGACATCTTGATTCTCTTCCTACTTCAAAACAATAGTAAGTTAGTGCTATTAATAAATATTAAAGAAATGCAAAAATTTAAACATGCATATGGTAACACAACTAATTTAGATAATAATATAAGATAGGAAACCTGGCATGGTGAGAGCATCCAATATAAAACTTGCAAGTGTAATAGGCAAAAGAGCTTCCCCACGCGAGCGCAAAATCCCATCTCTCAATAATTCTGCTCTTTCTCGAATCATATTCAACTCGTATTCGCCAAGAGGGATTCTCTTTAGCAAAGTAACAAGTTCTGATTCCTGATGGAACAGCTTTACCTATAATAATAAAAGAAAACATTAAAATAATATTCTCACTAGTCGATGACTTCTTCAATTGCAAATTCTTCTTACCTCGAGAGGTTTTGTAGTGGCTGGAGGTCTAGGCATTTCAAGCCCGAAGAGACCAACTCTAAATGCAAGATGATAATGCTCGGGATTTTCAGCAAGAACTGTGCACAAGAATGCACATTTTGCAAGTGTATCGGATGCCAAGATACTCAACTGATGAGAAGCCGGATTGATCTGAAAATGATAATGCCCGATCTAAATAGATTCGATCAGTAAAAAAAAAAAACACAGTATAAGTGCGTTATATAGAACTGAACACAGCATAAGTGCATTATTTAATAAAAATTTGACTTACTTTTTTCCTTTTTCCCTTTGTTTGAATTGGTGGCAAGTCAACCATTAGATTTGGAGGATTGTCGAGCAGATCTTCAGCCAATCTAACACCGAGAATACAAGCTTCTTTATTATGACCGTGAGCGTGTAATCCTTCGGCCCGTGCGAACAGCACATCCCAAGGATCTTTAGGCCCACTTACACCATTCAAAATTAGTTTCTGCCTTTCATCTTCTTTTTTATCAATCCCTTTACCTGTAACAAGTAAATTATATATTTGTAAATAAAATCAGTAACAACATTTATCAATAATTTAACAAATGAGACATTGAGAACCTGATTGGTCCAACAGCACCAGGTGTGGATTTGAGATGAGATTTAAAAGATTTTCATATAATTTTTGTCAAACAACTTAAGACTAGTTTTTGAAGTGAATCCCTTATATTTCACTAAGTAGAAACATACCAGTTGGTAGTGACAGAATAATCAAACCACTTGATCCACTCTTGCAATGCCAACTTGCATACTGAACTATCTCTTAAACTTACTATATTTCCTAAATGGTTTAGACATTAATGGGGTTCTTTGTATAACCAAAAGATGGCAAGACATACAATGTTCTTAAAAAATCTATGTAATAGATTTATGGAATAAATTTAACCAAACTCAAAATTTAATATAGCATCAGAAAAAAAAATGAAATAGTATTACTCATCAAATATTTTCCCAACATAATTAATAATCGTCAACAAAAATGAATACATATTTACCTGGAGGAGTTTTTTCTAGAGACTTAGGATCATAATAGTAAACAAAGTATTCGTCGCTGGATTGTTGAGAATCGCTGTTTGATGAAAGGGAATCATCTTTAGAAAGTCTTCTAGGGTCAGGTTGCGGTGGTTCCTGTTTGCTAGCTTCTGATTCATCTCCGCTTGGGGATTCAGAAGCGGGTGGGTGAAGATTATCTCTTCTTTCAGAACAAGATGAAGAAGATGATTCGCTTCCAGTAAGACCCTCCAAATCTAGTGGATCAAGGGGATGGTTGGCTATAGATAAAAAAGAAACACATAAATACAAAGAAATAGACAACAATAACTATAAATGTGGAGGTCATAGAAGTATAAAATAAATTTCAATCTGGGGAAGATCCCTTCAGAATAAAATAAAAGAAAATAATCAATTGATTTGTAAGCATCCTCTATACATATACACCAACATATAAAAATATGTCTTCTGCATACATCCATATATTGTTTTTCACTATATGTAAGGTGTTTCACACTTAACACCTGGAAAACTTGTTTAGTCCAATATAATTTTAGTATCTGTAAAGCTTAACAATATTTAAAAAATCTATTTCTGGGGGAGTTTATAAACTCCTAATCCAATAATTGTAATAAAAAAAATTACTTAAATTATGGAAATGTTTAGGTCTCCTGAAAATTTTTCAAATTTAGAACAATCCCCATTTGATTTCCCATGCCTCAAATATAAACTTGGTTTAAGAAGAATAAATTGCATAAAAAATGTAGAGAACACTAAAATTACCTCTCTCGTGAATATCTTCTTCCTGATTATTTTGGTCCTGATCGTTCTCACAAAATCCCTCGCTTGAGACTGATGATCGATTACCAGAGACCGAACTGCTAATTCCCATAGAGAGTCCAATTTGAGATCTGAGAGAAAACATAATTTTGATAATGTGTGCACAATAAATATCGATGATAGGCATTGAAAACCTCATAACTCTTTTAGAATAATCTGGGAGTTAGGTGGTTTTCATTTCTTAACATCTAAATATTAGAGACAAATAAAAGTAATCTCATCGCAATTACTTTCCTTAAAAATATTTAATATTATAAATATAGAGATATTAATTCCTTGGGTACATTATATGATTGATATAAACTTAAATTTTATATAAAAATTTGATACTCTCAAAATGAAGAAAATCATACCCTGAAACGCTTAAATGGTACATGGGAATGTGCAGATCCATTTCTAGTTCGTCCAACAGCTGCTGTTTTTCGATATTAGTCCTTCTTTGCCTTGCGTAATAATTGCAATAATTATGATGGAGACCACGCTGATTGAGAACTGCCTGCGATGAGCTTATCTAAAGTCATATATATCAATTTTAATTTTGAAATATTTTTTTTTTTTAATTATTTATTTATTGTAATTTACAACTGTACAAAATAATAAAATAGGTAAATATGTAGTATGTTTCATATACACTTGAAAATCTTGGGAAGGAACCACCCATTGTACCACCAATTAATTTAAACTAGAAGGTCCCGTGGGCATCTTCTTTTCAGACGCCACGGAGGATTATCAGGGTTTGTTAAGGATGAAAGATTAAGAATTAATGGGTTAGGATGGTTAAGGAGTTTGGAATGAAAAGACGCATATCGCATATTTGGGCCAAATTGGCAACGAATGGGATGTTAAGGTCTTTGTGAATGAGTTTATTTGTAACGTAATAAGGAGCATCAAGGATTTTGGATTGTAAGGATTGGATGCAGGAGGAATTTGATGGTTTGATAGAGACCAAGAGCTCAATTCCATATGTCCAAATTGGTCTGATTATCGTAGTGTATACTTATTTTTTGTAGTGAAAGGGAAGTTTAGAGCGTTTGTCAAGTAAGTATTGTAGCAATCGGAATCTACAAGCAGTTTCTTATCGTTTCAGTCTTGTGTGTGGATTCGAAGTAAGTCTCTTGTCAAGATGGAGTCCTAAGTATCGAATCTGTTCAACAGGTGTTAGTGGTGTATCTAGAAAGGTTACTGTAGGACAGGAGGGCAGAGGTTTACGACGGAGAGTAAAGGTGATCTGGTGGGATTTTTCAGGATTTATTTTGATTCTCCAATTTTGAAATATAAACACACACATACATTTACATATATATATTAAACAAAAATTTTCCATAAGTAAACAATTAAAATTGTTAAATTAAATATACTAAAAAAAAATAAATAAATAAGATTACAAAAATAGTTATCCAGATATTATTTTAAGATTTAAACATAAACCCATTGAGTATCTCCAATAGTAGTAAATAGTGATGGGCTAAACAGTTAAATTTCAGTAACAAGTTACGGTGCCTGATAACGCCTGAAAAAATGTTCTAGTAATAGATGATTTTAGTAGCCTCTGAATACACTATCCGTAACACCACTTACTTGCTTAATATTTATGACGCTCGAAATTATTTAGATCGTGTTCTCAATTAAATTAAATTTAGTATTATAGAAAATTAATTTAAATAAAAAATAAATGAGGAGCTTATTTTCAAACGGCACACATCCATAAAATAAGAAAACATTTTTAAATTAATGCCGATGAACTGAATCGAATCCTATTCTCTTGGAGACTCAAGTAAAGTGTTTGTACGAAAAGGGAATAAAATCCATTTCCTACAATTTTGTCAGATATATTTAATTCCAATGGGAATATATCCAGAATAAATCAATCAAATTTATCGAAAATAAATATATTCTCTTTTTAAATTGCAATTTTTTCTTAGTATCTCCTAGATGGCACCACGTCATCAAGCTACCATATTGATCATGCACCTTTCCTCTTTGACTCTCCTATTATCAGATAAGCTCCTCTGTATAGGTAATAGGTAGTCTGTCTCGATTACTGAGATTGCTCTACTTATTATTAGTAAATTTTTTAAAGGTAAGATGAGCCTGGGACTAACTCTGGGATTTTGTGGATGTGGTGGGCTGGGAAGGATTCCCTACTATTATTTCTGGTGTTGTGGCTCCTGAATATTTAAGTTTTCCTGAGGCCTTATTGCTTTTTCATTCACTATTGGGCCAGAAATAGGAACTCCTTCAGGATGCTTTTGCATGAACCATTGATAGACAGCTTCATCAATATCTTTTAATGTAGAGTTCTTCAGTTTTCAAAGGACACAATATTTGGGCCAACAATGATACAAAATCGGAAATGACTTTTTCCTTCTACAAAATTTCACGAACAGTTTGGTCACTAGAAAATTTTTTATCACTTTCACTTAATCCTACTCAATCTGCTGTCTCTTTCTCAGCATTGCAAAATCTGCAAAGGGGTGACTCTGTTAGCTTGAACATATGTTTATTTAATCTACAGTGACCTGTATAGTTCCCTGTAATTGTTCCCAAGAGAACTGTAATTGTCCAGCCGAAGCAGTTCATCGCTTCGGCTCCTACAGGGTTCATCTAGGAACAGCTTAGCTTGTCGCAGTCTTTTTTAAAGCCAGTGAGGCTTGGCTCTCACTGCTCAGCCTTATGCAACACAGGCTCAGGATCCTCTACAAATTTCTTTAAACTTTTAGCTCTAACAAGCTCACTGAAATGTTATGGTGCTAATCGCAACATTGTCGTAATACTATCGGCACACAATAGGCCGTATTAGCCGCGGTGCTTCTGTGCCAGATTAAAAAAAAAATTCTACTCTGTCTATAATGATTAATTCAAGCGTTAAAACGACACTTTTTCTTTTATCCGACATTTCATTAGTTCATAAGTAAATAGAGACTAAAGAAAAACTGAATAAATAATTTTGTTTTGCAGACAAACAGGTCAATAGGGGTTTCATTGAAAGACTTGAATGAAAACATTGCCATCCCTAGAATATGAATTGGACTAGTAGATACAGGAAACATCTCATCATAAGATACCAGCCTTGTTGTGTTTTTCCAATCATTATTTTCAAGAAAAATATATAATTAACAATTGAAGCACGGAAATGGAAAAGGTTGTAAGTGCCAAAAGAATAGTTTAGAGAAAAACGAAAAAAACAAGTAGCTAATTACATATTAAATCACGTTATTTTGGTGTTACAATCTCCTCTTGTGAGATTGTTACATGTCGTATGGCCACTACTTTTGTTCTAAAATTATGAAAAAATTACAGTTCTACGAACAAAACCGTTTAAGATAGGAACTTCCAGCAGATACCATTCAACTGGCGGAGGTTTCTTTATCATTATCTCAAAATCTCATTTTTCGTACTTCTGGCACTTACAGCCTTTTCCATTTCCATACCTCAATTATGTAATTGTTAAAAATAATCTAAGGTATTCATTTTTTAAAATAAATATTATACATATAAAATAAATGATGTAAAAATTAATAAACACCATACAAAAAAAAAAATTAGCCCCTCGAAACCTCGTTAATTGAGCCCTGCCCTGGATGATGGGGATCCTACTGTACCATCTAAATTACTTTGAATTACTTCTGGGAAGTAGATAAAATTCCAGAAACCTAAAAATAATTAAAATAATAAGTTATATCACTCACGGGATTTACTGGAGTATCAGCTTTCGGGTCGGCGTTCTTGAAGCAAGTGATGGGTTGGGCTAGCCATGACGCACCGCCCTGGTAGGTGACGCCAGGAATCTGGTAGTCTTCCCAGTCTAATTGACATGCAGATATGGCAGGTTTGAAACCGCTGAATACTTCTATACTCGATGCCAAATTCTTAGTGATTCGTTCTGTTTGGTAGGCAGTATTCGCGTGGAGAGGACGACTTTTTTCCACCTATAAATTGAGGATTCATCAAGTTGTATCTTGAAGATATTTAACCAGTTAAATGAATATAAACAAATGGCAGATGAAAAACTAGCAGAAAATAAAACTTCATCTACCTTATCGACGATCTTGAGATGCCATTCATTAAACTGATTACTAAATAGTGACCTCTCCTGTGGTGAAAGAGCTGGATTTAGTGCAGCCAGTCTCCACAATATGACAACTTCATCACAGAGGGAGGCACAAGCGTGCTGGGTTCCATGGGAATTGCTGTTCACATTGCTATGCTTTCCTCCGCTGCTAACACCGACATGAAGAGCTACCTTCGTATTGAACCACCAAACCATAATCTGAAACATAATTGGCTCATATAAATAATGTTCACCATTTTTATTGTACAACATATTAAAGATATTCAGCCAGTATAGCCTGACTTACAAATATTTATGATTTTATGCTTAAATTTTATTTACTAAATACATTGAAAAATATAAACACAAAGAGGTGGGGGTTAGCAAAGAACACAAATAAACAAAATATTTATTCGTGCCAACTTTTCATGAGGGCTATAAAACAATAAGAAATAACCATCATTGAGAGAAACATAAAATTAAAAATCATAATAATAAACTAACAAATTTGGAAATATACATAACAATGAATTGAAAATAAAAAATAGTTGCTTATTAATCATGGAATTAGACAGTAGCAGATTGATAACAATAAAAGATGAAATATAATATCTTATATAGGTAAGAAGATATATATAATATAAGATATATAAGTAGTGTATAAATAACTGAAAAATATTTTGAATCAACATATTGAACAATATGGAAGAAAAACAAAATATATGATACAATGAGCAAGTAACAGTTATTCATATATAATTTACTATCTACCAACCTATTCTCTATCAATAGTGGGGGAAGGGTCAAGTTTTTCATTTTGTGGGACGGCCACTTAATGAAAAAAGTCAACGCCCCAGGCAGGATTTGAACTGGTGCCGCCCGCAGATCTAGGCCTACCCATCTGAGCTACGGATGGCCCTTATCCATTCTTTAAACCAGCTGTTATTCTTGCTGTTGTGGCCACCATATGGTCCACAAATCCATTATTGGAACATATGACTTTTATTAAGTCAAAAAACAAAACAACTACTTTATGTTGTTTTTTATACTGAAAAATAGACAGATGACATCTAACCATCTCAGTGTGCACACACATATCGTTTCCTTTGTCTACTCACTACGCACTCGTAGTAGCCAGCATGCTGGCCATCTCCGTCATCTACATTATTTTAGCCACGGCAGGCGTACTACTTCGACTCATCCTCCAGAGGACAAGGCGACCAGACGTACGTCAATCTACTTCACGAGATCATCCACTCAGGACAACAACCACAACCGGGGCTCCATCAATCACCGGTAAAATAAGACTTTTTTTCTCTGTTGGTCAATTCATTTAATTTTCTAATAGTTTTAAGCTTTTTTTTTTCCTAGTTTGTATATTTTTATATATTTTGTGTTCCTTTTATTATGTTCACTTATTTAAAAATAACAAAATTCGGCTATTCTTTTCTTTTCACGGTTGGGCTAGTAAAGGTTCCTTTTGAACCCCTACCTGCCGTAACACTTGCTTTATATAATCTCTAAGATGTTTTACCATGAGATAAACAATTAGAGGTTGGTAAATCCCTAAAGCTACTAACCTGTCTTAGCCATATAGGGACAGCTTAGATTTGTAGCAACATAGGAAGCCTTAATATGTTCTGCTCGACTAGATAACAAATTCATACAGAAAAAAATTTTTGAAGACTATATTTAAATTCTCACACATGAGTATGTCTATTTACCTGTTCACAAGCCATGCATTCTTCAGTTATAATCTGTAGAAGAGGCAGAGCATTCCTGTCACTCCTCTTGTACATTTCTCTGACAATGGAAAGTAAATTCCACATCCCTTCAGGCTCTCTCCCCCTGAGGGGCCTGAGGAGACTCGTCCATTCTGCTGCTGCTGGTGGAGCAGTCGTACTGAGATAGTTAACATCGCTGTAAATAAAAATAAGAACAATAATTAAGTGTTTAAAAATAAAAGAAATAAAGTAACTAAAGGTTTGTAAATCTCATTTTTGGGGAGACACTAGGGGTATTTATAATCTTTAGTTTAACATGTTAAAGTGTGTTAAATGGAGAAATATTTCCTTCTTTTACCATGTTAAAATGATATATCATATAACATGGTTAAGAGTCTGATACCAGGTCTATTAAATGGAGAATGTCATGCAACAGACCACCTGAGCTCGTCACCATTTTGTCAGTTGTCATGTTAGGTTACTTGCTCATAACCTTTCAGAACCTTTCTGTTTTGATTGTTAGTATTGTTTTAGGAACACATAAAACTTATTTACAACTAATAAAGCAATAGATGACAATAATAATAATAACGTAATAAGAGTTGTCAATCTTGATTCTCTTCCTTACAAGTTAGAAGATCAACAGGACAATAACCAAAATTTTACACAGCTTCCACTTTTCACTCACTTTAGACATATTGTAATAAATTACTTTAATCAAAAATTAGAAATAAACAATAACATTTAGTTTTAGAAGGAAAGGTTACAAAACAAGTTGCTCAGAAAATCCACTAGGAGTTCTTATGCATTTAACATTTAACATGACTTTAAATAGAGCTGCTCACAATCCTATACTTATAATATTTAACATGGTAAAACATTTTAAATTTAACACATCATGAATATACCCCTACTGAGGGTTTTTGGTGACCACACACTTCTCACTTCACTTCAATTTTACAGCTTGACAAGCTAACAGAGAACCTTTTGGACGAAGCTTAGAAAAGCAGGATAACCTCAAGGAAGGAAATCATTTCCCCACTACATAACGGCAGTCTTGAAAAAGCCACTGTCTTGAATTTTTGTTTCAACGTTTTGGTAATTTTTACATCCTTTCAACCCAATATTTTATGTTTTTAAGGAAACTGTCTTATATCACTCATTTAATAATTATAATCCCCTGAATCTTTTTTTTTTTTTTTTAAACCACTATTTTGTCTATTTATTTGCCGCACAAAAATACAAGCACCATTATTGTTTTGGCATGACACTATTTTAACATAAACATATGCTATGCTTATCTATTTAGTGAAGTGTTATTTGAATTTATTTTCTTTATTTTTTTTTCTTTAGGTTTCTTTGTTATTGAAGCAATTATCTATTATGAATTATAATCCTTAAAGTTCTTGTGCAGTACCTAAATGAAAAAAATACTGCTATGAAGCTCCACAAAAGTTGTTTTTACAAGTGCTAAAAAGATGTCAAATCTAGAAACATTTGATTAAGTGATTAAGGCTGACTTGCCAGGGATCGAAAATTATAATTGAATCTAAATAACAGATATATTTTTGTGATTATCCTTTCAAAGTAAGTATAATGCTAATAATAAAGATCATTAGAGGTTATATTTATTCCAAAAGATGTCTTGAAATAACTAAAAACATAATAATTTTGCCTTCCAGTATGAAAATGATAAGTTTAAAAAATATATATATAACAGATGTTTTAACAAACTCTGCAGAATAGAAATCTATAATATGGGATGAGCTAGATAACAACTTGTACAAGCTCATGAAAATTTGTTTAACGATTCAATTGATTTTTCTGAATACAAATTTGACAGACAGGCAGACCTGGAACCAAAGTTGTTCCTTAATGTCTAAAATGTAAAATTCGGTTGAAAATTTTCAAAATCAATTAAACTTTCAAAATATATGATTATTAAAATCATAATATTTCTACACAACAGGGTTGTAAGTTAATTATGAAGTATAGCTTATAGAGGAGGTATAAGTAGTTGTTGTTGTTGATTGTTGCTTAAAGGCGTAAAACCCTCTGGTCATCAACGCCTATGGCATGATAAAAGTAAAAAAAAAAAAAATAAATAAATAAAAAATATAAAAAAAAAAATAATAAAAAAAAAAATTAAATAAAATAAGTAAAAAACATTAAAAAATCAAAATCAAAGAGGAGTTATAATTTATAAAGAAGGTGATGTGCTTTTAAAAATTCAAACACTCGTGTAATTTTAGCTTCCTCATCTGCGAGAGCTTTGGATAAATTTGGGGTCAGTCCTATCCTATTTATTGTTGACAAATAGTGAGTACACTCTTCAAAAATACATCTAATCGTAAGAATGGACTGACAATATTTGCACGTTGGAGGAGGCAGTTTTCTGATCAGGTGAGAGTGCGTGAGGAGAGTATGACCTATTCTCAAGTGGACCAGGTATAAGTAGTTTATCATGCCTTTTCTCCTCAAACTAGCACATGCACACCTATATGCGTCACTTTTTTAACTTTTTAAGCTATACAAGGATATCATAGAATGTATACCTGAAAACTATAGGTGCTGGAACACAAAATTTTATAAGTATTTTTTTGATGTTGTCGTGAAGTGTTTTCTCATCCAAATACCATGACGTCTGTTCATTGACTGAGGCCCCAGCTGTTGGATCTGGAGCACCACAAACCTGTAAAATGTATTGACAAATATGTTAGCATATATAAAATTATTTATAGAAAAATCTCAAAAAATAATTTTTAATGCTTCTGAATACTTACGGAATTGATAGCTGACGGCTGTGAAGACAGAAGTTCATCAAGAATTCTTTGTGCAGTTGGCAAAATCTGTTGTGGAAGTTCGCTTATAAGATATTGTGCAAATTTCTGAAGTTGATCCCGATGGAGCCTCGAAAGTGATTCACTAACCGGTGCTCGGAGGCAAACTTGTGTGGGCTATAATAATAATATTGAAAAAAATATATATGTATATTTATATAGGATAAAAATAAAGTAAAAATATCATCAAAAGTAAATAGGCCACTCACTAGATGTATCCTATGAAGACAAACGGCAACGATGTGTGAACACCAATAAGCACTAGAATCACAAGTGCAATTGCAAGAAGTTATTCTGCGCCTGTCGAATGCAACAGCAACATTATACTGTCCCCGTTGAGTATATGATGCCGGTAAGAGAACAGTAGCACTTAAGTGAAATCCTAAACAAATGATAAAGCCATTTTTAAAAATAATTTTATTATATTCAAAATCAGTCATTTTACAGAAAAAATCAAGTTATGTACCAGATTATAAAAAATTTAGAAAAGCTATAACCAATTACAGCTATGGATAAAACACATAATAATTTATTTTTACATTTAATGTCTAACAATGTTTCAACGGTGAAATATAATTTAAAAGTTTTTCATCCTGACTATACATACAACCGTTGTCTAGATTTCATTAACTGTTAAATATATATCTCCTAAAATTTAACTGTTTTTCCTAAATTTTTAGGATATTTAAGTTTAACTTAGGATTTTACGTAATTTCTAGAAGAGCCGAGTTTAAAAATTATAAAATAAGATTTGTATATGAAAAAGAGATATCGAAATAAAAATACTGTTTCGATATGTTTCAACTCAAACAGCCCTCATGAAGTTCTACAAAGTGGGGCAAAAAATTGACAAATAAATAGTTTTTAACTATTTTTTGTTTCCTTTTGACCGCACCCCTGACAATCTTCTTATTCTTTTAAAGAAATCTTCTTCATATTTAAAAAAAAAATGGCCAATCATTTATATATTTAATAGCTAAAAATTCTTTGAATAATGAAGAATTTGGTTTATCAATCCATATTTATCAAAAATAATGTGATAAAATGGATTGGTTTTAAATGTCCAACTGAGCTGGGAAATTTTTGTATTTCATGGGTAAGTGATTAAGTAGTCTATGTACTAATAGTTCAAATAAAACAAGAGTCAAAACAAAAATTCATTAACCACATACTCTTCTTAAGTGAGTGATTTAAGCTACATTTTCTTGTTTTCCCTCCCACCAAGTCCACTATCCTAAAATATACCAGAAGCTGTTGTAACTCATCACTGAGGAAGAAAAAAAAAAGTGTTATTTTCTTTTTACCAATGGTCTTCAATTATTTTAATTGAGAGAGTTCACCGTGAGAGGCCTCTGATTTGGATCTCACAGAACAATACCAAATAGAACAAGGTGCTTCTTAGAAGACCTAGGTATTAACATCGGGGAAAAAGCAATCTTGGTAATTATTGATTGAAAAAGGAAAAGGTAGAAAAAAAAAAATTGTTTTAGTAGTTTATATCTTTGATGTGCGATCATCAGGGCTTAAGTCGATAATATGAATTTTTCAGGAGAACAAAAACAAAGTTCAAAACATTTAAAAAAATCTAATTATTGATATTTTTGTAATCATTTTTATAAAACAATATAGTAGTAAGTCTATCAGAAGCATAAAGACCTTAAGACCAACCGGTAGCTCTGATTTGGTGCTATGATATGACATAATCTCCAAATGCTCAAAAAGTGACTTAAGCCCTTATGACTGCAAATCAAAGATATATGTCCAATGGATTAATATAAGATATGCTGTATATCGTAGCAAATCCAATGTATTTGGGCATCTTGGTCAAATAAATCATTTCTCATTAAATGACATATTTTAAAGGAAATATAAAAGAAACAATTTATGTTCTACATTCTGTCTCGGTCACATAAAGTTATTATTAATTTCACATTTATTTTAGAATCTAGTACAAGGAATAATAAAATCAAATAATAGCAATTTACGGGATAATTTAAAGATATAAACAGGAAGGAGTGATAATTCAAATTCATATATTGCCGATAATAAATTCAATCATTAAATCAACATACCAATTTGAAGAGGATCTTTGACAGCCCGAGATTTGAACAGATGCTCGCCTCGTTGAAATTCATCTGCACTGGAATTGGCAAGACAGGAGTAAAGGCGGATATCTTCCTCATTGTCTGGAAAACTCCAGAACGCTATTCTAAGTTGAAGCTGCTCTGGAACTGGCGGATAGACATGTTCAACAAGCTCGAATGGTATATGCGACGCAACGCACCGAGCTGCTAGTTCACAGAGCTGAGGAACCCTGGGTTGTGAGCCTGGATCTATAACAAAATTATAAAGAAAAAAATTTAATCTTAAACATATATAAAGAAAATTTTATTTTAATTAACACCTGTCAGGTACATAGACCAGAAAATCCTTCTCACTGTTTTCATCCTTTTTTATATTCTGTTGCAGTGTATTTTCTGGAAATTTTGGTAAGACAGATCATTTTGATATTTAAATGTTATCATTCGAAAATAATATCTACGATAAGAGCTGTTGATAAAATACAGGTGTACCAAGAAAGGAGTGTTTCGCAAACACTTTTCAGAGTAAGTAAGAACCGACAACAAAAGAGCGCAAATTATATGAAAATCCCCTTTTTCACTTTTTACTCAATTTTGTTTTATTGTTAATAAATAAACTATGCCAAAGAGATGGACTAATTTTCTAAAATGCCTAATGTTAGTTATTTTGGGTTTTTTCATTAAGATTAATAAATTATCTATAAAATTCTATCAAATGTTTCCTCGACAAATTTAAGAAGATTTATTTAGATAGACTTCTTAAGTTTTTCAATCTCTCTAAAGAAGTCCTCTGGTACTTGTATACCAGAAATATTTGGAAGAAAACATAACCCCTGGAAAAAAACGAAAACAGATCTACTAATAGAACCTTGCAAAATACAAATCATCATCAGAAGAGCTCTGTCGCTAAGCTTATATTCCTTCAACCCTTTTGGTTTGAAGAGAAGTTTGTTTTTATTTTTCAATTTCAGTCACTTCTTGGTGCTCAGTTTAAATAATTTTTATAACTCAAGTCTCCTCTTCCAGTTTTGAATAAAGTTTCAAAGGTAAGATAAGATCGTCACTATATTGATTGGGGTTTAGGGGTCGAGTGGCCCAGGAAGCCTTCCCTTCCATTATTTTTAGTGTTATGATGTCCTTCGAGATTGTGACAAGTTGTACAAGGATCAATACTACTCGCTATAAGTGCCAGTTTTAAAGGTAAGATAAATAAGGTTATCCTAGGGTGGAGAGGGTAGGTTTCATGACGTTTTCCAATTTTAGCCACTTTTTAATGTTACTAGATTTAACTAATTTTTTAAGTCAAGCCTCCATATACAATAGTTTTTGGTCAATCAATATATAAACACAAACATATTGAAATTTCAATATGTTATCATAATGTTAATACTTTTCCTAATTTAGCTACTTTTTCAAAGGTAGCTCAATTTAAATAAACTTATGATTTAGGTCTCCTAATGCTTTTGGTCATTCAATATACATAAACAAACCTATTCAAAAATTTAACATGTTGACATAATGCTAATATTTTTCAAATTTTAGCCATTTTTTCTATTTTGTTTGATTTAAGTCTCCACATATAATGTTTTTGGTCATTCAATACATATAAACAAACATTTTAAATAATTTAACATGT
>NW_027110471.1:140912-142698 GCF_000696795.3 Halyomorpha halys
TATATATATATAGAGAGAGAGAGAGAGAGAGAGAGGAGTACTTGGATAAATAAAGCAGTGTTTCAGTTGCAAGTGAGTGGTGTCATTACTTGTCCCTATTTTATTTTTGAATCCAATAACATATAACTTATATATACGTACAAATATATAAATAAACCTATTAAACAAATTAACATAATACTGTCAACATGCCAGAGGTCATCAATGCCCATGTTTCACATTTTTTAATTCAATTTCAAGATTTAAAACTCTTTAAATAATTACTGAATAAATTTATATAATCAATAGTAACAAACTTTCGGGTTTAAATCTTATTCAAAAGGTTACTGCTTTTTAAAAAAATTAAAAATAGTTTCATGTTTTTCTCATCATCGTTTAGGGCATCCGACACACTCGATCCCACTCCCAATCTACTTAAGTTCATGGAAAAGAAATGGCATTCTTCAAATATGTGACTGACTGTAAGTGTACTAATGCAGTATTGACATTTTGACAGTGGTTGCTTATTGATCAGGTATGCATGAGTTAAATTTGTATGACCTATTTTTAATCTGTTCTCTCTTTTCTCTTCAGTCTAGTTATAACAATTAATTTTATTCACAATGAATTGTTTAAGCCATGATGATTCGATCAGAATCATCACTCTCTAAGAAGATGGCAAAGCATTGCGCTATATAGCTAATTGGATAATAATAGCCTTGGGATTCACTATTCTTCCTTTTCAAGGACCATGAAAAGGTAAAGGGTGACTGGTAGTAATTCGAGGAGAACGTCAGGGTGTACCAGGCTTACTAATCCCATAGATGACCGCTTTATTAAAATGCAAGCACTTCGGAAGCACAATTCTACAGCTTCTTCCATTAAAAACTTGATCGCTGGTGTTCGAGGGATATCAATCTCGGAGTCAACGGACATTAGAAGACTAAGAGAGTCAAACTTCGGCTCAAGAAGGCCAGTGAAAGGTCCTCTTCTCACCAAAGAATACCATGTAAAGAGATAGAGATTTGTGAAGGGAACACCAACCTTGGACTGTGGAGAAATAGAAAAAAGTTGTATTCACTAATGGGACGAGAGTAGTCCTTAACAGACCAGATGGCCGTGAAAGAGTTTGGAGAAGGCCTGGAGAATGGTATAGTCAGTGCTGCACGCTAGAAACTGAGCCAGTGAGGGGAGGAGGGTTCTATCAACTATATTGGGAGGCACGTAACGAGTTAGTGTCAAATCAAAGAGTTTGATGTATGAAGAAATGATTCTTCAAGATCATGTAGAGCCCTTTATGCCGTTCATAGGCTCTGAATCGTTGCTCAAGCATGATAATGCCTGTCCTCACAAGGCAAGATGTGTTCCTGAGTACCTGAACACCACAAATATCCACACAATTAATTGGCCAGCAAGAAGTCCTGACCTTAACCTAATCGAGCACATTTGGGATTATCTCAAAAGAAAGGTTCGGTCAAGAAATTCACCTCCTACTACTCTTGAAATGCTTAAGTATTAGAGAAGTGGGACAACATACCCCAAGATTTTCTTCAAAATCTTTTCACAAGTATGCCAAGATGAATGGAAGCAGTCATTTAAGTCAGAGGGAACAATACACCTTATTAAATATAAATTAAATATTTTAAAGTTAAAATTGTAAAAAAGGAAAATTTTAAAAAGTAAGTTTTAAACTTTTTTGTTTATTAAAAGAAATATTATAATTTATTTTAATAAAACTTGTTTATGTCCAGTTTAAAAATATTTATTATAGACATCAGAATCTTTTTTTATTATGAAAAAAAAGACG
>NW_027110471.1:144536-161792 GCF_000696795.3 Halyomorpha halys
TTTTTACATAACATATAAAACATAGACTAATTTATAATTTAAATCTTTTTAAACATTGTAATAGGTAATAATTAATAATAAATAACAGGTTCCTATTATCTTGATAAGTGAATTTTCTCAAACGTTGAATCAGAGATTACCGTAATAAGGGCAAGGATCCCCTAAATACTGAAATCATAAATTAATGATCTTCTACTGGAAGAGTATCTAGAACTAATATGAAATTGGTGAATGACACAATTTTCCTTGTTTAAATATAACAATTTATTTCACATACAACAACAACGACATTTCGGGATTATCCCCCATCTTCAGGTTGCTTGAAAACCAAATTCAACAAAATTTATTGTCATAAAAAGTGTTTTCACTCATGAATGGCTTGATACTGACACTTGTATAAACATGAATATTTATTAGACTGGTTCTCCCTTAAATCTGTAGAACTATTTCAAAAATAAAATGCTTGGGTGAAAACAAACACAATTCATTATGTATGAACATGAGTTCTACGTTATTAACTTTAAAAATTGAAAGTCAGAGCATAAATCAGACTGTCAGAGTGCAGCACTGACAACATTGTCATATCTACATATCGTTTCCCCATTAATGTTTATAGGAAATTGCTGGAAGTGGTGCATATCATAAATGTAAATTATAAAATCTAGTGAATCCATTCAAATGGGCTTTCCCTGTGAAGTTGATTATAAACATTTTTTACTGGGTCTTCACTAATATTGATCTGATTAAGAATTTTTATAATCAATTAAAGGAGCATCTACAATCTTTCAGAAGAGATAGTTATCGAATTATTCCAAAAATAAATAAAAAGTTAATGGGTTTCTATCGTAAAATAGTTTCAAAAACATGTGTATAAAAATTAACATGTCTAATAAGGATTATTTCCTCAAATATTAGGTTGGTGCTTATGAAATGTTGGTTTTTTAATATCTTTTATCACAGGCTGTTTATATAATCAAAATATGTTCCATTCGCTTCAATACACTTTTCTCAGTGAGACTTTAAAGCACAGATGCGAAACTTAAAAAAAATTCTGATCTTTAGAATCAATAAATTCAAATATGGATTTTTAAAGAATTTCTTCATTTTTATACTGTTTAGCCCATAAAAACAGATCTAAATGTTTAAAAAATGAAAATTGGTTGGCGAGAAATTTGGTGAATAGGCTGGTTGCAGCAAAACTTCAAATTTCAATTCATTTAATTAAGCACTTGTTCTGTGCGATTTATGCGGCCGAGCATTGTTGTGGAGAAGTAGTGGGGCCAATAAACAAGTGATGGGCGTTTTGTAGTGAAAAATCACTAGAACAAAAATTATTCAAACCAATGATGCACTTTTTGATCTTTAACAGTATTCTCAACAAACACCTGGTTTATATTGCGTGCAGCTTTTACAGCATTATTACCAAGTTTATAATCATACAAAAAAAATTACATGAAATCGGTACAAAATTCAAAAGAAATAACAAAAAAGAACACTTATGAGAAAATCACCTTTGTTGAAAAATGAGTTAGGTAATTGGCAGTACGACTATAAACAAGGTTATGCCAAAAACAAAAGCATAACGAAAACAGGAAGAGAAATATTTGCAAGTTAAAACAAATCTGATATTTTATACATATGCACCAACTTAATAATACAGATTTAATTTGAATATACAAATTACCATAAAATGTTTACTTTTTGAGTTAAGACCAAATAAAATTTAATTTCTTCATAATCATAATCACAAAAAAAAGTAATAAAATTGATCCACTCACTGAAGCGCCTAATCGTGCTACAGACAGACCAAAAATGGATTTATTTTATTTATACTAAATGGCATAAATTCTTTAAAACTGCACAATAAACATTTGAGCTAATTACAATACCTTTTCTACCTAGCAGTGGTATGAATAATAAAAAAGTCGCTTTGAATTTAAATGTTATTTGAATTTATTTTACTTAATCATTTGAAATGCTTTTGGAAAAATGGCTCCGAGATATAAACACATGAGGGCCTCAAACAGAGAAATTACACAAAGATTTAAGAATAAAGTACTTAGTAGATTTTTCAATGCACCCTGGTATTTCAGAAATGATGATCTTCAAATACTAAGTCACAAAAGAAATTAAAAAATCACCCGGTCACATCAAGAGTGACTGCAAGGACACACAAACGCTTCGGCCAGCCATCTTCTCAATGCTAATACCATACTAAAAAGATTGAAACAGCCAATGGGCATACCATATCGAACACATCTTATCTGATTACAGAAGTTAAGCAACATTTGGCATGGTTAGTACTTGGATGTGTGACCACTTGGGAAAACCGCATGCTATTGGGGAAAAAAACACAGAAGAAGGAGATTGAAACGAAGGAAGCCACATGATTGCGTGTGAGAATAGAATAGAGGCCAAATAATTATAAATTAAGGCCATTATAATAATAATAAAACAATAGGGGTATTCATGATCTTTAGTTAAACACGTTAAAGTGTGCTAAATGGAGAAATATTTCCTTCTTTTATAATGTTAAAAGAATATAACATTTAACACCGTCGTAACAGAGTCTGTTAATAGGTCTGCTAAATGGAAAATGTCACACAACATACCAGCTGAGATCGACACCATTTTGTCTGTTGTGCTTTTAATAGTTCATTTGCTTGCAGTTTGTGATTTTTTTGTTTTGGACCTTTTTAAAACTCTAATGAAATAATGGATAAAATTAATGAAATATTGGAATTGTTGTAAGGAAGGGTTACAAAGTTGCCAAGAAAAGGAAAGTTGCTGCTAGAAACTTATCTGCATTTAACATAAAACATAGACTTTAAATTGGGTTACTCACAATCCTATACTTATAACATTCAGCATGTTAAAACTTTTTATATTTAACACACCATGAATACCCCTAATATTATGTATAATTGTTTATTTTTCTGTAAAGAACTCAATTGCTAATAAGCTTATGATGAGCTCGATTGTAATTTCAATAAATAAAAAAATAAAAAATATATATATATATATATATATATATATATATATGAATTTATTAACTTAACCACTCAAAATACTTTAGGAAAAATGGCTCAAAGATAAAAATTATAAATTATGATCAGAATATGTTAACAGCCCAGGAAGCTCATAATAAATAATAATTAATGATATAAAATTAAAATTTATTATTTGAGGAAAAACAAAAAAAAATAGAACAAGTGCAATTTCAAAGTAAAAGCTAAGCCAAAATACCTTATGTAAAAGAAATAAAATTTTAAGTAGCAGATCTCCATTATTTTGGATTAGTTATTGATATGTTCTATCTATCTATCAGTTGGCGCTACAACCTTGCGATGGGTCCTGGCCTCCTCTATAAGCCTCTGCCATTCGGCTCGGTATAGGGCTGCTGCCTTCCAATTTCGGACTCCAAGCAGGTCTCATGCATCTTGTACCACGCCATCCATCTACCGGAGCTTGGGCAGTCTGACTTTTCTTGGACAATGGATTTCTTCTTCCATAACTCTTTTAGGCATTTTGTTGGGACTCATCCATACATTTCCTGCCCACCCAAGGCATCCCAGCCTAACAAAGGTCATAATGTCTATATCCTGGAGCACCTCATAGTTCCTTATTTCTTCTTGTTCTCCAGCCTTCCTCATCCCCCACTGGCCCATAGATTCTTCGAAGAATCTCCCTCTCGAAGACCAGCAGATTATTCCTATCCTTTGTGAATAGGGTCCATGTCAGAGAGGCGTATGTTTGGACAGGGCTACTTTGAGTTTTATATAAATGGACCTTTGTTTTCCTGCGAGCTTGCTCCAGAACTGTTTCAACAGACCAAAATAACATCGGTTAGCCGCTGTGATCATTTGCTTTAGTTCAGTGGAAATATTATTAGTTGCTGTGACCTGAGACCCAAGGTAAGTTAATTCACCCACTCTCTCAAAGGTACAGTTTCCTACGACAACCTGTCTTTCCTGAGGTCTGGCTCCTCTGGTGTACATATAGAAGGAAAAAAGTTGATGTCCACTAATGTGCTTTTTTAAACCAACTAAATTCACATTCAAATTTTCAACCCTCGAACTACATGTGGAGGGGCTGTAGAGGAGCACAAGACTTTAAACCGTCCAACATACATCTTTAATCTCCTTCAATTTAAATCCTCAGTACATTCCTGCAAAATTTGTTCATGGCTCTCAGGCTAACATGTAACTGCCCATAGAACCGCAGCCTTTGGCAGATCTTTCCTTATTCATTCCTTTCCCCTATAGAATTCTATTCCCTCCTTCATTTGTTGCTCTAATACGCTTCCAACCTTTATATCCCCTATCTTTTATTACTTACTGTCTATCCAATCCCCGAAGAGTAACAATTAAAAGCTTCAAACAAAGTTGTAAAATTACATAAACATAAAAGCAATGTAACATAAATATTATTAGATGTTGTCAATATCTATTTAGAATCTGTAGATATCTATGTATGCTCATACCTTCATTTTTTTCTTTTCTTTTATTATTATTATAGTACAACCTAAGGTTTATGATTCGTTAGAGGATTTATTTTTGTCTTCTTATTTATTTATTATTTTTCTACTTTTGATGTTTTCGATTTTTTTTTAAACTTGTAAATATGTACCTAAACAATAATTGTTCCTTTTTTTGTTAATTACTTTAAGTTCATCTGTTTGATTCTTTTTCATTCTACAGAAGTAAATCACGCTATGATTTATGAGATGATATATGGTTGTTTTATTTTTCTTTTACATATTCTGTTAAATATTGTTGTTAATGTATTTATTTCTTCTTCATTTATTATTTTTGTTATATTTTATGATATATTTAGGTTTTTTTTTTGTTTTTTTTAAATTTTTTATTATACTCCAAAAGGTACGAATGCCTGTTGTCAACGCCTGCAATATTATTCTAAAGGGACTAGTCCCAGAATAAATAAAAATTATTATTATTAAATACTTAATTATCTATAATATATCATATGTCTGTCTGAATATAACATATTCACTATAATTGACATTATAACATATGTTGGTAACATGACTAAGTACAACATGTGTCTGACTGAATAATAGTTAAATATCTCCCTTTTCACTTTTCATTTTGTTTGCCTACAGGATGTCAGTAAAAGATAAATTTCTCACTCTCTCATTTCCTTCCTCCTATAAAAATAAACCGAAACAGCTATTTTGTCAATCGTATAACCTATAAAGTCATGGAAAAGTTAAGTACATGCATATGAGATGGAATATTCCTTCAGTCATGTTTCTAATAACAATGTACACCAATGTTTAAATAACATCAAAACTATCATTGATTCACGAAATAATTATTACTGATATAGCTTCTTTCAGAACGTTCAGGGAAGCTTTGTTAATATAAATATAGTGATCAATAAAAGTATCTGTACACCATTTATTTTTTAGTTTAATATACTTTATTTTTGTACAAAACTATTAAAGTTTCCTTTCAGTGGCGCTCCAACATACCGGTACAATAGTAATTGGATAACTAGTTTAACACTAGGAAGTTTATAGTTAGGATTGATCTTATCAAATTTTTGGGATAGACTTATATTCAGTCTAATCCCATCTAAGATTTCATAATAAATTTTGGTCTTTGATATGCAAATGTAATATGTAATCATAAATTCTAGTTTGGCCCTTGTATTCTGCTTTTTTGCTCTAACCTCACACCCTTCTTCTCTCTTCCCCCTATTACTTTTTCTCTTTCTCTATTTTTATTATTTACTTTTTTCTTTCTACTTTAATTATTATTATTTGTTCTCCTTTTTTATCATCACGCGGAGGCTCCCTCGCCTCCAAAGATTTAAGTTTAAGTTGTTCACAGAAAGGTCAACTCAAACTTCAGATTATTATTTCACTTGGACACCTTCAAGTACCATTGGTAGAAAAAGGTAGGATTCACTTTGAATTATGTTCTTTCATATAATGCAATTAATTTATTAATTCAGGTTTTTGTTTAAAAAGGGATAAATAAAAAACAACTCTTTTTCACATAACAATACTAAGCCACCATTTTATCAGTAAAACAGTGGCAGGAGTAGCCTCATCACACCTTTAAAGCAAACTGCAACAAAATAGTTAGAAAAAGGTCTGGATAATTCATGAATTGGTTAAGGTAGATTCAGATATCAGAGGTTCTTCCCTCCAATTAAAGATAACAGCGCAAGGATGGTCCATGTCCTCTAACTTTCAGAAGGATGGAAGCTTATACTGTAATACTCACACTGTAATTCAGATATAAGCCACTCACTATTCTTCACTGTCTGTCATATTGTTCAATTTGTAGATTCAATTTATTTTTTCAGTTTTTAGACACTACTTGCATATCTTATCTATTATACATATCTTCTTACCTACAAGATATTATATTTCATCTTTCACTGTTTTCAATCTACTACCATCCAATTCCATGATTATCAATCAATTATTTTTTTTTTTTTCTATTCAATTATCAGTAATCAATTATGATTCAATTCAATATTTTGTATATTTCCAAATTTGTTTGTATACTATTCCTTTTCAATTTTACGTTTCTCTAAATGTTGTTATCTCTTTTGTTCTATAGCCCTGTTGAAGACCTGAAACTCAGGTTGAAACGTCGGGATTAAATAAATAAATATGGTTTTGTTTATTTATGTTGTTCTTTGCTGACCGCACTCCCCGACAAACTTCTTCAATAATTAGTATTTTTATTAAGTTTTTTACTTTCAAGAAATTATATATTTTTTTAAATGTAGGTCATAAAATAAAAAAATTAATATATTAGTTAATACTTAAAAAAAAATGGTGGAAGATTATTGATTGACCGTGTGTATAGATGAATGGAATGTGGTCCGGGTGCGGAAAAAAAACAAACTCAAATAGTAGATAATTATACTATTTTATTGAGCCAATGTTTCGCCCCACATTGCAGGACTTCGTCAGGGCTGTTTTGACGGCAGTCAAAAATAAAGTTGATTATTTTAAAGTTATTTTTGACTGCCGTCAAAACAGCCCTCACGAAGCCCTGCAATGTGGGGCAAAACGTTGGCTCAATAAAATAGTATTATTATCTACTTGAAGAAGTTTATCGGGGGGTGCGGTCAGCAAAGAACAACATAAATAAACAAAACAATATTTATTTATTTTATGCCGACGTTTCGACTATGATTCAATTCAATATTTTGTATATTTCCAAATTTGTTTGTATACTATTCCTTTTCAATTTTACGTTTCTCTAAATGTTGTTATCTCTTTTGTTCTATAGCCCTGTTGAAGACCTGAAACTCAGGTTGAAACGTCGGGATTAAATAAATAAATATGGTTTTGTTTATTTATGTTGTTCTTTGCTGACCGCACCCCCCGATAAACTTCTTCAAGCATTAATCTACGGTCAACTATCTACATCTCAGTATTATTATCTACTATTTGAGTTTTTTTTTACCAAAAAAATTCTTTAAAAAAAATCTGTAGAAGGACTTAATATAGTAAATAGATGAGTGAGTAGTATTTTTATGTATATAATAAATAATAACAAGAGAGGTATAAACAGGGAGGAATAAATATAATTAAAATAATTGCTCAAAACATGAGCAACAAAACAGATAAGATAGAGTGCTTATCTTAATGGATACTTTAATTTATATAAAATGCTATTTATATTTTTTTTACACGACATAGATAAGTTTATTTAATGCAAGAATGCCATCCAAACTTGAACATGACTCATTCTTTAAAATTTAATTGGCTATAATATAATATATTATCGGTTTACTTATGGGTAATCTTTATCTTAACAACAGTAAAATATGCTATTAAAATAGAACATAACATTAATTGAATTTATTAAATACATATTAAAATTATTTTTAATAGTTAAATTAATATATAAGGTGAGACTATATTAGTCACTTTGTCTTTTTTTAAATTTTCTGCCAACTAGTATTTTGTATTTACTTCATATATTTTTATTAGTTAAACTAATACATCAAGAATGTTAACGTTTTGGAGTATTACCTCTATCTACTAAATAATTTAATAGTTTAATGATGTTGAACTATTAAATGTGCAGTAATTATTACTTTACAATAAGAAATATTGAGATTAACTAATTGATTTGAATCAACATATTTTACGTTACTTTAAATTTAAGCAACTCAAAGATTTTATCAATGTCACTTAACACTTTAAAAAAATAATATTTAAATATATTATACCATTTTGTTTACAAGAGGCAGTTGTGAATAAGAATATATTTTTCCTTAACAAAGTATCAATTGAAACACAACCAAAGCAATAAAAATTTAAAATATGTAAAAATAATTTCATATTGCATAATTTAATGAACTATTCATTCAAAAGTGTGAATAAAAAGAAAAAAAGAAGCTATAATGGACAAAATAAAATAGTTTAAAACAGTTACGAGTCTTTTGCTAATGGATTTGGTATGGTGATGTAAAATATGATTTTTTTTTTTTTTAATTTATGAAAATATTGGATTATTTAATATAATAATCCTTTAATAATTAAATATTTCTTATTATTATTTTCATAACTACACCTATCTTGTAAATACGCAATTACTTTAAGTGTCGGTCCGAACAAATATATTTTGGATCCACAGAAGCTATGTCTAGCTTGTGATGGCATTGGAGGATTGTTCCCATTTTTTAACAAACTGTCTCGCATATCATGAGAACTGAATCCAATTCATGCCAAAACTAAGCTATATAACCCAAAACCAGTTGTATGACTTTTTGTCTGTACTTCCACAATCGGATCTTAACTTTCTTTTTATATATGTAACACAAAGCCATAAACATACAACTGGATACCTATCTTTACAAGAAGATGAATAGTGTTTGTTTCTTTTATTTTATTAAATAAGTATTGTCTTTTTTTTTCTTTCATTCAGACTAATGTAACCCCAGTTTGGGTATACTGTTTGTTAATAGCTCATATAATAATTTAATGATTTGTAGATTGTTATTATCATTATTAGATTTATAAATTATAAGATTGAATTATGTACTTTACAGGCTATTTTTATACTCTATAATCTCACTTTGAACAAACTGATTATGATATACATATAAGATGTCATTAAAAAAAAATTGACAACAGGATTTAATTTTATTATTATAATTAATTATTAGGAATATTTTTCCCTATTAATTGTGGGTATATAATCACATAAACAAAACAATAACAAATTAATATTCTTTATTTATCAATAAACACCATGGATATGACACTAAACACTATATCAAATAAACAGAATTTAATACACTAATCGAAAACTGAACCTGTGATACCCACAAGTGTTTTCAAACCTCACTTAGACCGCTTTAAATGAGTCACGAGAATGATTTAAAATTAATCATAGTAAAATTGAGATATAATTTACAAAAAACTATATATATTAAAATAATCCAACACGAGAGATGTAAAAAGAGTTTGCTAAAATTCTATATAAAAACAAAATGGTTGTTATTAAATCAGCTAAATGATTTAAATAAATATTAAAAGTTAAATATAATAACCTTTTATAAACATTTAACAAAAAACAAAGAATATTTAAACAGTTTAATGCAATCCCCTTAAAATAAAAATGTATGATAATACATTGAAAACTTGAGATACAGTTAATAAAAAAGATTTTTTTTAATAGGGTCCATGAAAAGTATAAACCCACATAAATACAAAGTGAAAGCAATAGGAAAGTGAAAGAGAAAGTTATAACATAATTATGTATGAAATGTACAGAGAAGCATGAAATGTCATAAAATAAATAAAACTATATCAAAAGATCAATACAAAAGGGAAAATATGTAATATAAAACAAATATCTTAATTATTAATGTATATTCAAAAAGAACAAAACCTAGTGACAAATGGTAATCAACCAAATATTGGAATTTTGGGAAACTTTTATCATTTATTGCAATAATAAAGTTGATAGCAATGTCCACTAATTTGAAGTTTCAAGTAGTTTATTTACTAAGTTATAAAAGGCCATTATAAAAAAAAGGTTTGAGTAAGTATAATCATTAAAAAGTCAAGTAATAAATATGTAATTAATTAATAAATCAATGTAAGTAGGGTAAATTAATTTAAATGTAAGTGTAAACAAAGATTTTAAGTTATACCTGGGGTTGATTTCTTTCCATTGGAATAGAATGAATTTGAGCCAATTGGCCTTTTCCATCCTCTCCAATTATTACATATAGATTCTGGCTCAGTACTCCAACTACATAGGGAATCTTCTTCAAATCTATCTGAATCTTCAAATGAGAATCTGTCTTTCTCATCATTCCATATTTCAAGCATATCAGAAGCCACTTGTGACATTCCAACAAGTTTGAAGAGGAACTTCTATTCAAATTTTTGGTTTAAACTGCAGGTTATACAGTAATAACAACAAACAAAACGGACTGCGGGGGAGATTTGGATCTCAGTTTAAAGGACTATGACCTTTCTCTCCCCCTAGTCAACATAAGACAAAGAAAACACTTTTTATGTGAATATGAGAAAGCGCGCTTAGGATAATAGTTTTAGTTCGAAGCTGAAAAGACACATTGCACGTCATTAATACAGATGAGATTACACATTTCAAATAAGAAGTTTTTTCCTGTCAAAAATCGACCTACTTCGACAGCAACAGACAAAACACACACTCGCACAACAACAAATATGGCGGAACTGAAGGAGAGTGCATGATGGGAAGTAAACTGCACCTCCCCCTTAGCCCTCTACGTCAATAGATTTTCCTTTAACCGCTAAAACATTGATTTAGAAAATTTAAAAGATGTCCCTGTCTTAATGGACCAAACTTGAAATAAAAACTAACATTTTTCAGTTAAACTTCGTTTCCAGTTAGCTAACTCAATTATACAATTAAACTTAGAAATTTTAGTTTGCAACCTCCACATCCCTTGTTTAAAGTAAACACTACTATGCCTGTTGAAGAACATAAAGAATTACGTGAATTAGTTTCACACACTCTTCAAGCTAAAGGTGTTTTACAAAAAGTTCAAGTTAGTATCTTCTAGTAGTGAAATTTTCATCCTCTCAATATCTTACGAAATTAACATGTACCTTGCTTTGCAGGCAGAAATTCGTGCTAGTGTATTTTTGGCTTTAGAAGAGCAAGATGTTTTTAAGGTATTATTCTCTATTTTTCATAATTAAGATCAATATAAAGTCATTTGATTTGAGTTAATGAAAATTCAAAAATTTTACCCATCTTTATTGTTATCATACTTCATTCAATACATTAACTAATGAAATTCATGTTTCTACCATCTTTACATTTTTTATTGGCAAATAAACGCTTATTCCTGTTGAAGCATAATATGATTGTAACTCATCACCACTTTCCCTTTCTAATTTACTTTTCTACAACTGAATATTAATCTTTTAGGATAAGAACCCATTCATAAACGCTCCTTTGAAGAATTATTTAGCCACTACTGAAGGATTATTGGCAGTTTCATTGATCAAAGAATTTTTAGATTTTTTCAATTTGGAGTTTACTTCTTTAGTTTTTGACCCGGAAACTCATGCTGGTATAGATTATACTTATGAGGGTAGACAGAAAATCTCGAAGGATCTGAAGATTGATATTATTGGTATACTGTTATTGTATTATACTATTATGCTATTATTATATTACTATAGTATCATTTGTATCCATTTTAGTTCTTTTAAAAATAATTTCAGTTATAATTTCTTCTTATAGTATTGATAAACTTGAAATTGTATGTATTTATATTGTGATTAAATATTGTATAGATAGCTTATCAACAAATACAGCTCTATTTTACTTTAGTAGCTTGAAACTCATCAAACAAACTCAAATTGTCATTGATTATTCATGTAGTTCTAAAATGTCATATTTTAGAATTAATTCAGTAAATTTTTGAGATTTAAAAATAGTTTTTAGATTATGTTAAAAACCTCAGTTTTATATCAACACCAATTGCAGCTTTCCATTTATTTGTGGAGAAGCCGTTGGGGGGTGCGGTTAGCAAATAAACAAAAAAATAGTTATTCATGCTGACGTTTCAACCCGAATTTCAAGTCTTCATCAGGGCTAAAATAACAAAAAGAGATTTTTTCTATTTAATTCATTGTTGTATATATCTCCAAATGTAGTTTTTTTTTTTTTCTCTGAATGATGGTTGTTATCTCTTTGTTTTTTTTAGCCCTGATGACATGAAATTCAGGTCGAAATTATTAATTTTGTTTATTTATTGACCCTTTCCCCCCCCTCCCCCCCTCACCCGACCATCTTCTCCACATATTAATCTATAGTCAGCTATCAACACCTCATTTTATTTATTTAATTTTGTTTTGATGGCATTACAATTTTACATTTTGCTTGTTGTTATAACAAAACTATTTTAACCTGCAGAACTCCAGATGAAAAAAATCTATCCTAAATACTGGTTGGGACCTGTCCAGACCTCAGCTAATTTTTTGACGATTTTTGCAAAAAATTTGTCTTGATTTAATTGATCCAAACTCATACAATACTCTTAAATTAATGGAATAGATGCAATATTTATAAAAAGCAAAATAATTTTGAAGTACTTATTATTACAGAAGTTGATTTTAAATATGAAAAAAGAAAGGGAGACTTTATGATTAAGTTAAATTGAGCAATATTAAAAAAGTGCCTGAAATTGAAAAACAGCATGAAAAAAAAAATTAGAAAATCTGTTTGTAAAAAATAAAATTTGCTCTGTAGAAAGTACTTTCTCGCAAATTTCACCAAATCGATAACAAAAAAGTACTACTGAATTCTAATAAAATCCAATCACAAAAATGTGTTTATGATATCTTTAGTTCAGGGGAGTATGTTATATTTTCATAGGTATCAGAAGAAGGTCTTTTTCACAATTGGATATAGTACAATTGTTGAATTAGGTCATATAAACAAAAAATTAAATTTCATAAATGTAAAATACCAAGTTTGGTCTACAACTGTTGTTTCTTAGATCTACAACATAAATTCATTGAGGAAAATTATAATTTAATTTCAATTTAATATATCACCCATTTTATGAGCATTATATACAGAATATCTGGTGTCGTTCATGAATTACACAATTTGTAGACCTTCATGATATATGGTGCTATGTAGACCTCACTTACCCAACTGTCTATATTTTGTTTTGGATTTCATTGAAATTTTTAACATGATATGAAATGAAATATAATAATAAGGGATAATTCTAGTTAATGAAGGCTTGAATTGATATATATATATTTTTTTTTCAGATAATAAAGTTCCTCTTTTGGGATTAGTATTAAAAATTCTAACTTCGGCTTATAAGAATTCAGATGCTAGTGTTCCTAGTAGTTTAGTCCAGAAAAAAGAAGTTACTAGTAATGTTGAAAAAAATTCAGAAATTACTGACAACTTGGTGTCGAATGGAATAAATGGAAGTTTAAGTAGGAAAGGAAACAATTCTGAAGAGAAAGCTTCAATTGCTGGAGTAGTAGAAGAAAAAGATAACAGACATGGGCTTGACATGAGGTAATTCATAATCGGTTGATAAATATTAAGTTAACTATTGATAATAAATAAATAATATTAATAATAAATTTAAGTTAACTACGGAAATTTCACACAATACAGTTAATTAATTTTTGGCTGTATGGAGTAAGCCAATTCCTATCACAGAAGAAAAGAAAAGAAAAATATGTATTTAAATGTGAATGTTGTAAAAGATTTTAGCTAGCTTTCAAGAATTCAAATTTCAAGAAAATTACTGATATATGATAGTTTAGTATATGTAGGTGGTATGTATAGATTTAGTTAAAATTATTTTTGTGAAGATCTATACCTCACAAACCTCATATTTGATTTTGATAGGCCGAAATTAAGTTTCTAGAGATGAGAATCACTATGATAAATTTTGTTGTTAAGATTACAACATTTTAACAAAAGATAATGAAGCCGTAATTCAATGATTAGGCAGTCTCGGCTTTTCCCCTCCAAATCGGATATTTCTATTTTTCCTTTTGATATTTATAAAATTCTTTTACATTTTGTATTTATCCATTGTTTATTATTGCTAACATTGAGAATTGTTTATTTTATTTTTTTTAATAAACAAAAAAAATTGGCCTAGTCCATTCCTTATATCAGCCCTGATGAAGATTTACGTTGTGTGTCGAAACATTAATTATATAGGGTTTTTTTTAAGCCCGATAGAACTTGAAATTGTAAAAAATAACACAAAAAATTAAATTGTAATCAAAATTTTTTTTTTATTCGAAAGATCAATACGTGACATTAACATTTGAAAATGATTTCGGGCATATGGGCACCGCGGCTGTTCTTGACGAAGCGCATTCTGGACTTCCAATTTTGGGCCACTTTTTCGAGCACTGCTGGCCGTATGTCACGAATAACACGAACAATGCTGGCCTCCAAGGCGTCAATTGTTGCTGGTTTATCAGCATAAACCAGTGACTTCACGTAGCCCCACAGGAAATAATCGAGAGGTGTCAAATCGCACGACCATATGCGGCAATTTTGCTTATTAACAAACCCGTTAAGCCAAAAATGCGCCTCATCGCTGAACACAATTTTACAGAATGCGCTTCGTCAAGAACAGCCGCGGTGTCCATATGCCCGAAATCATTTTCAAATGTTAATGTCACGTATTGATCTTTCGAATAAAAAAAAAATTTTGATTACAATTTAATTTTTTGTGTTATTTTTTACAATTTCAAGTTCTATCGGGCTTAAAAAAAGACCCTATATATAGTAAAGAAATAGTAGAAATTTTGTTTTCTTTACTGGAGCCCTGACCATCTCCTTCAAATTAACATAAAGTCAATCATTAATATATATAAAGACTTATTATAAAACCTACAACTAGCTTTGAAGAATTGGACTGCCTGAAATCCCTAAAATACAGACATACAGCTCTGATATAAGGCTGCCTGATCGAGACCTGGGCTCTAACTGGTACCCTATAAAGTAGAATCGAGAGATTTGAAAGGAATGTCCTCCATACAATTATGGGAGGGATCTGGGATCAGGGCCTTAACACAGGTAGGAGAAAAACTAACAGTGAACTGCTTGCAGAGACTGTTCAATCTATATCTCATGATATAAAAACAATGAGATTAAGATGGGTAGACATGTGGCTGGAAGCAATCCATTAGGATGCCTCTACACTACAATGAATTCTAGTGTAGTTAGGAGACCAAAAACTAGATCCATAGACAGAATAGATAAAGAGCTGCATGAAGAAAACTGAAATTCAGCAGTATAATATATATATAAATTTTAATTATCCTCTATTGTTTTTTAGGTTAAATAGAGAGTATGTTTTATTTAAGAATTTGAGTTCTATTTTGGCGATTCTAGGTAAAGAAGTAAGTATCCTTTGCTTTAGTAGTAGTAAGTTGCCAATGGAACTAGGGCATTGTTGCCGTGGGAGTTGAAGCTTCACCTTGGCAACCTCATGATTGCAGCATTACTGGTTTGATTCCAGCTGGAGTGGGTAGATTTTTATTTTTTGATGATCCGACGGAATGAATTTCCTTAAATGCTATCTGAATCATTTAGTTAAAATTTTAATTTTACTGGTTTTAGTTCATTGAATGAATACTAGTCATGAATTTACAACTTTGTATTAGTTACGGATTTGCTATAGAATTATAATTGGACCAATGTTTGGTAGATTGACCATTCACGAGTCATTGTGGTAGAAGATTCTTCTAATTTTTAAACATATCAGATTAGGGGTAAAAGTAACCAAGTAATTTTGAAAAAATGGCACTTGATCAGTATTATGAAATAAATCTATAGGAACTATTTTTTAAAATATTTTAATACTTAATTAGTAATTCTTATATTTTTTTCCACTCATTTTCAGAACAGGTATGAAAAAAGAAGTCGGAGTTTCGAGTTCATTGTCATCTTTAGGTGATCTACCTCCACTAACCAAACCCACACCTCAAATTGCTTTGTCAGAATCTCATAAACAAAAATCTAATGAAGAAGGTAAAGGAGATATTGTTATAGATGAAGGTATGTACATTTATGTAATAAGTACTTGTCTACATATTATGTACAGCATATATGTACAATATATGATGTACAATTATTTAATAAATTTCAGTCTACATATTATAATCTATTTCCTAACATACAACTCCTCGATGTTTTTCCTCTAGTTTATTTTAAATTCATCTCGTTCCCAGCTGTTCATTTATTTATGTCATTTTTCTTATTATGAACTAAGTTGATAAAAGTGAAATGTGTTTAGAAAAGTGACATTTTTACTTTGTGTTTTTTATGGTGACTAGATATAAAATTTAAAAGCCCAGAGAAAAATTACATCATTTAAGAAACAACTAGGAATAAGCATAATTTTAAATTAACTATCACAAATCCTTCCGGGAGTTGTCTGTTTGAAAATATGCTTTAATTTGTTTACTGAGCTGGGGCAAAGATGAAAATGTTTTAAAATGACGAATGGAACCTTACCAAAATGTGAAATATATAATTAAAATCATTTGCTCAACTTATCAATTATTCAACTTTGGCTCGTTTGTCTAGGAATATTTTGGTCCCTGAAAGGTGAGAGAGTTTTATATTGTTAATTATTTACTTATACACGTAGATAGAGGAGGCCTATTAACCAATAAAATGATAATAATATTATATAGTAACTTATTTACCTGATAAATAATAAATGAATTCTGGTGCTAAAAACAATTATCAACTTGTTTCACTCCAAAACATTCTTTTATCACTCTTTGAAAGGTCAGTCATTCTGAAATGTTTCAGTGAAGTACTAATATTGAAGCCCAACTCATGAAAAAATGAAGGTTTTATATAAAAAACTATTCATTTTTATAGTACATACAAGACAGTATCGTAGATTATCAAATTGTCTACAAGTATAAGATAAAATCACCTAAATCGGACCAGTATCATTCAGTTATATAGATAGCAAAGTTAGCTGTTACTATAGTAATAGTTACCGTCTCATCACTTCTATATTAATATCACTTCGATATTCTATACTAATCACTACTCATTAATATCTATATATTAATTGATAATGAAGTTTCAGTAATGTTCAATTAATATATACTCAATTATTGCAATAGCGAAGCATTGCCGGGTCTGCTAGTTTTAAAAAAAATTCCCTTAATATGATTTATAAGGTTTTTTCGTTATTTTTTTCATTGATATTTCACGATGAAAAAAT
>NW_027110471.1:162127-188515 GCF_000696795.3 Halyomorpha halys
AAAAAAATTCCCTTAATATGATTTATAAGGTTTTTTCGTTATTTTTTTCATTGATATTTCACGATGAAAAAATTTATTAAAACATAAATGTGAGATATAATTATAACTGGAATATTCACAAAACAAAAGCCTTAAAGCATTACTGATTTATCATATTTCTGAAAATACCCCATACAAAATAATTGTTTGCTGCATTTTATGTGACAATTAACATATCCATTTAATAGTGATTAGTTTACTTGAAATCAAATATGCTAAAATATAAGGTAAGCATCTCTGACTAATTTAAATCATTGATCATTAAGGTATACCAATCAAAAGTTTTGATAACCTTGCAATAATTTTTTTAAATAAAAAAATCTTTCACTGCTAATTGGTACTTAAGCTTCTATTGTATTTGTATTAATATATTACTAATAAGTATTAATTCATGTCATGCTTGTTGAGAATACTTTATGAATTATGGAAACATACCTTGTTGAAGGTCTTGATAGAAAAAGCTACGGTCAACAATTCTATTTTTGTAACTGAGAGTGGTACCAACAAAATCTTCCATAGTTACCATATTATTTAAATACATCTCATTTTCCTTATTTTTATAATATAGTATTGATATATTCTATTCTCATGTTTTTAATTTGTTTTTTTATATTTCATTTTAAGGTTCTTCTAGTAATGATGACGTATTTCCTTTACCAACTACAAAAATGAATAAGGATTTAAAAAATGATTCAAATATGAGCGAAGATAGTGAGATAGAAGAAGATATATCAGAAGCTGCGTCCGCGCCTACCGTAAGCTATAAGTCTTTTTTTTCAATTGTGTTTTATACTTGTTTTATTTATCTGCAGCAGAGATGGGCAAAAATTAGCTATAGTCAAAATTACTAGCTAAAATTGCCTTGGATACGACTCTCATTCATGAATATCCATTGATAAATAAATATCGTTTCCATGACAATTTTAGCTATTGGTTTCAACTATAGCTAATTTTAGCTCAACACTGATCTATGGCTATAGTATTGTTTCTTCTTAAGTATCATTCATAATAAACGGTTGTTTTATTTTCTATTGTGATAATTTTAAATCATGTTCTTTTAATATAACTCTTCTAGGACAAGTACATAGTTGAAGAGCTTGGAAGAAAAAATGTCAGTTCTTTCATCCCAAGTTTTTATTACTTAAATGAACACTATGTATAATTACAAGTCTAAATTGATGAGTCTGCCAAGTAAAGTTATGGGGAATACAAAATGGTGGCTGTTTCAAAAGGTTACAAGAAATTAATTTTTCATTCAGAGCTCAATTTCTTTCAAACTAACTACAACAATTGAAAAACTAATAGAACATCATTTAAAATAGAGTAAATTTGCTAGAATATTAGTCCAAATAGTGCTATTTACATTTAATAGTTCCCAAGATACAATTTTTCAAAAATCAAATTTTTTTTTCCAAAGATAAGAAAACATCAATATTTCATGAATTTATTTAGGCAATTATGTAAACTATTATTCCTACGAATAACATACAGATGTCTATTAGATCTCAGTTGAGTAGTAGTGGCAGGAACAGGAGTAGGAGTTTTCATGATTTTCACCAAAATAAATTTGCAAAATGTTAATTTCTCGATAAAAACTGGCATAAAAAACAAGTTATTTAGAAAACTCAGTTGGCAATAACATTTTTGTTTTCAAATAAAAGTGCACATGTGTAAAGGACATTTTTAACTCCCCAATCTATAGGCAAGTTATTGTAATCACTGGGAAAAACAAGAGTAGAAATTTTTACAGTTTCATTATCGGGTAATCTAATTCCTTTTGAAGTGTTCATAATATATTTTTTTGGAATTATATTTACATTATATCTATTCTATTAATGATTTGTTTCTGTAAAACTAATCTTATTAATAGTAGAAGTAAGTATAATACAAATTTTGATGGTGTACTCATTTTTTCTTTTTTTTTTTTTTTAATAAATTCATACAAAGAGAATTTTTTAGTTTTATTTATATTTTTTTCCACTTATAAATGAGCTATTTTATAGTTTTAACAAATTAAATCATTACTTAGGATTAATGGTGATGTGAAAGAGAACATTTTTTTTTTTTAATTTTTTAAAATTTTAAACTGTCAAATTTCCAATAAAATATGTAAAAAAACAAATTAAATAAATAAAAATAGTTGTGTACATTCATATTGTTGAATTTTTTTACACCGCTTTTCCTAATACTTTCTGTAAATCAAACTTTTCAGTAATCCGAACCCCTCCCCCTCTCCCTGCAGCGATTACACTGTATTGATTTTTCATTAGTTGGGAAAAATGTTGCTTTAAAAACCTTATGTCGAGAACTATTGAAGATCATATTTTAGAAAATTAACTCTACCCTAAATAATTTTCTATGAAGTTATTTTGGTGTTGGTAATTTTATAGGATTATGAAGTTCTGAGTGAAAATTTTAGGTTTTTCCCAAATAAAATTAACTTCAGGGGACTTTAAATACTTAAATATTTATTTTTTAATGACATTTTTTTTATCCCTTGCATAGTCTTGGTAAAAATTTTACTTTCATATTTAATTAATTACATATAAGTTTTCTTTTTCAATTTTTTCGTAACCTTCATTTTAAATAATTTTCGTTTTGTACATTATATTTTTTATATATTATGTATATACTGTAATAATTTGAAATTATTTAAATAAAATAAATCTAAATTTGATATTTTTTTAACTCAATTCTCATATCTAAAAGATAGCTTGGGCTCAAAATAAAAACTTTAATATTAAATAGATAATAGAATTTTATTTAAATTTTATAATATAAAAGACTCTTAATCTCAGGGCAGGTTTCTAGGCAATCAGAAACAGACTATTTTACTATTAAAACTTAATAAAATTGTTATCTCTTTTACACATGTATTTAAATTTAGGTATAACAAAACTAACCAAGTTCATAATCTTCTTTTGATGATTCTTGGTATCTTCTTTTCTATAATGATATGTCCTAACGTCAAAAATGGCTTCCAGTCCTTCCAAAAAGCTATGTCTCTCTCTCAACAATAGCTTCCAAACTTTCCCGCTTCCAGCCGACGGACGTCCTCTCACCAGGCAATCCAAACTCAGAGTTCCCTATTCTTCTAGGTTGTCGTCCTTTTTCAAACTGTCCACTCTTGCTGGACAGAAATTGATGAGGACCTCCTCATCCTGGAAACATCATTTCACATGTGCGCCCAAACAACGAATGAATCTCAAAAACCAAAACCTTTCTCAATGTTCCATGTAAACATCGATTATTGCACAACAGTTAGGGATTTTTGCAAATGATTTACTTTATGAATATTATTCTTTAGCACTATTTCTTGACTTCTATTTTTCCTTAAATTTACTATATTTTCAATTATGATGGGAAGAGTTAAAATAGTTTTTATGATGTTTGAATCTACTCAACATGGCCTTGATTCCACGGACTTTTTGACTGAAGGATACGTACCGCCATCTTGGCTTTGTTTTGAATCACAAATTTATTATAGACAATGAAAATTGGTAAGCTTGATTTTTGGTTGAACAAACCAAATGAACAATATTAAAATGATACATAAAATAAAACATATTAAAAACCCTTTATACATCAAAATATACTATTTACTCAAAAAGAGCATATTACAATACATTATACATTATATATTTATCCATATTTACTTATTGAATTTTCTTATGTATTTCATTTTTCTTTTCTTTTCTCTTTCATAATTTTAATATTATTATATTCTCATGCTGTTTTTGTCTTCTATAATACTTACACTATTGGGGAAAAATCTGGTGGTCGTGTGTGAATATGATCAAATCACCTCCTTGCACAATTGTTGGTATGGTAACAGTATTTACCACTGGTATGGTACCAGTACTGTAACCCTGACCCTTCATGGGTTGTAACGATACAGATTTATTTATTTAATACTTATATTATATGTTTTCTTCCAATAATACTTATGTACTTATATCCATCTGTTATATTCTTATTTTCTTGTGATTCTGTACAGTGTAATCTCGGTAATCTGAACTAATAGCTGCAGGGAGTTGTTTGGATTAGAGAAAGTATTAGTTATGATAGTTACGTGAGTTAAAGTTATGATTTAATGTATTAAAACTATAAGATCTAAGATCGTTCATTGACAAGTTAATAAAGAATAAAAAAATACTCTTTGTATGTATTTACAAATTTTGTGCTATACATATTTTCTAATATTAATTAAATTAGTTCAGAATCAAATGATTTATACAATGGATATTATGTATTTCCACTTTCGATTTTCATGGCGATTAAAATAACTTGCCTATTGATTGGGAATATTTAAAAAAAAAAAGAAAGTTAATTTTTTTTTAGTGTCAGATTGGATTACTGGAGTGTTCAGAGTACCGATTTTCGGATTACCGAGATTACACTGTACTTCCTTCTTTGACTCATCACGGTGGTTATCTTTTTTTTTTCTTTTTTTTAGCCCTGATGAAGGCCTAAAATTGTGGCTGAAACTACTCCAACAAAATATGTTTTACTTATTTGTGTTCTTCACTGACCCCTTCCCCCCCATCTTCTCCTCATGTTAAAGAAAAAAAAAAAATGTAAAATTAATTAAAGTAACGAAAAAAAAAAATTGTTTCAGGAGGACAATACAGCTGACTTATCAATTTCTAAAGGCAGTGGTAAAGCAGATTATTTAGAAGATTTGTAAAACAATCTCTGTCTATTTGACCGCAAAATAAAGGAAATAACGTTGCTTTCCAGTCTACCGCAACTTGTTGGGCTGTTTGAGTCTTTCTTCCTACTTATATATTAGTAACAGTAAACATCAACTAATCTACCTTATTTTTGTTTGATATTGTTGGTATTTATAAAATTTATTCTCAATAATATTTAGAGCCAAAATATCAGGTTTTAATATTATGTTTTCTTTTTTAATCGCAATCGTTAACTGTTATCTGATGTTAATCTTCGTAGACCAAACTATAGTGTAAGAAGTATTACATGACATAAGCTTAATAATATTCAAAATGAGAAATAAGCATGTTTTGGCTCATTTAAAAAGTATATTTAATGTTTATACTATTTGTTCCACTGTAGATTATTTTTTTAAAAAAATAGTATTTTCTTTAACTTGCTCAATATTTATTTGTTATGAAAAGTTATATAATTTATATTTATATATATATTTTGAAGTACAATAAGAAGCAGTAGCATAGTGTGTAAAAGGGGAGTGTATTGCTTATAATATTTTGCTATTAGCGAGCAGAGATGGGCAAAAATTAGCTATAGTCGAAACTAATAGCTAAAGTTGCCATGGATACGGCCCTCATTCATGAATGAACCATTGATAAATAAATATCGTATCCATGGCAATTTTAACTATTAGTTTCATAGTTGCCCAACTCTGTTAGCTAGGATACATATTGCCGTTTTGTCGTTGCCTTGGCTTAATCAATATTTTGATTCAATTTGAATAACTCAAAAACTATATACCTTTCATAAATCAGCGTTAAATCATTTTTTTTTTTTTTATAAATTTAAACTTTGAGTTTGTTTATATTTTCCATATTTAAAAGTATTTACACTCTCCTTTAACAAATTCTACTAACATTTAAGTGGCCTTAAGGCGGGTTTACTCGATTCCATTTTGTTCTCTAGAATTAAAAAACAAAACAAAAAAAAAAAATACTGTATTATACGTTAGCAGTGTTAAATTATTTCTATTATGGTTGATTGTAGAAGGATAAAGTTTTTAGTTATGTGATAGAAGTCTTGGGGAAAAATTTTCAATTAGTGTCAAACCTGTTCTGGGTAAGTTTCTGAACTCAACACTTAATTCCATCAGTGGAATCTGCTAATCGATTGAATTCACCCATGATGGGCATTGATTTATGTTGAAGTAAGGAATCTCGTGTTTGATTCAAGTGGAAGATTACCACTCCTGGCTGACTGCTGACAATACAATAGTTTTTTAAACAAGAAATATGTAGAGATAAGAATAAGAAATGAGAAATGAACCAAAAGAAGTTTGAGTACCTAGGCAAATATTAATTTCTTTGGGGTTTCTAAATTCTCAGGCTTAATAATGAGAAGAAAAATATTAATTTATTTTTTTAATCTTTAAAATGACCCGAATCTTTTCTGAAATGATTGATCCATAAATATTAAGAGGGTTACAGAAATGAAAAGAATTCCAAAACTATATTTTTACTTAAATCAAATTGATCTTATACAACAAAAATTTATTTGCAGAGAAAAATAATTATTCATCTTTATAATTCAATTTATTAACTCTAGATTTAACTTAAATATCTTTATCTTAATACTCTCCTACTTCCTGAGAGTGTTAATTGGAATTATCCTCCAACTTTCAAATATTTAGTGTTAGTTCCCAAAAATCAATATTTTTATTTCCAATGTACATTTTTTAATAAACTAGAAAGCCAAATTAATTGAATTAACAAAAAATATTGTTTAGAACATTTATCTAATTATTTACACTGCTTAAGTTCCTTTAGCACAAAATATTCTGTATTGAGAAAATAATTTATAAAAAGAAATAACAACATGGAGGTTATAATGAGGTTATATCCATGAACTTATCTAGCTGCTGGAACCGGTGGGTCATCTTTGATTGATATATTGTTTGAAGGGATGGCCAGATTTTAATTGATAAATTTAGTGATGATCTGATGGATTTACAATTTCATTGATGAATTCAGCGATGAGTTTCGAAACTTAACTCTTATCCCATAGCTTCAACTCACTGATCACTATTGCTTTCATATTCAAGAAAATCTGGATTTTTTGTTATGATAAATCTTTCCTCTAATTTTATGTAAGGGCACCTTTTTGTAAAATCCTCTTTGTCCCAACCATTTTATCAATTATCTAATGTTAAATAGTTGGTACTTTTTATTTTCAAGTTAAGTATTTAGTAATATGGATTGTCAGGAAAATGAAGTAATTATATTTACTGTACCAGAATTATGTAATGATTTTTATATTATGGCTGTATCGATTGATCCAATCTCATATTTAGAACGTCATGGAGTTTCAGTTGATTGGAAATTCTAAATCAGGACGTAATTATGTCTGAACTCGATCTCTTGATCATGCAAAAATCAAGAACTATCATCTACCTCATGTTATAGATATGAAGAAAAAAAATAAACTTTAATAATATAAATATAATAAACAGTATTTGCACATAATCATAGCTTTAATTAAATCGCAGTTGTTTTATGTTCTTCAAATAGGTGATAAACTCCCCCCCTCCCACGGATTATAGATTAGATTACATTATAACATTCTGATGAGGTTATGTTGTATTGATGGTTATTGTCTCTCAACAGTTTCATTCTGACTAAAGGGACATGTTATGAAATTATGTACTCGCATTGGTGAATGTTGGTTTCGGGTTGCTTGTATAAATACGATAGTTTTGTCGACATTTCTGAAACCTCTGATTCCTCTTTTGTACTGTTTCATTAGACTTGAGACTGATTTTTTAATTAATTTTCATATTTAAAAGACCAAGATTTAGAGCTTAAACTGTTCATGCCGAACTAGCCATATTTTATCTGGATGTGAATAAATTAAAATAAATATTTATCTAATTTAAAGGTACAATTAATTGAAGGTAACCACAGATAATAAAATAGATTAGTTGATATATTACTTATTGTTATTTTAATTAGTTTCCGTGATATTTATATGAATACAAATTTCACTCTTTATTTTAATTAATGAGTTGACCGAGCATTTATATTTTAAAGTCTTGTCTTAATTTTTCACTTTAAAAACATTCAGTCAATCTTCACTACTAATATAATTCCAGTATTTATGTTTAAAGAATTTTATTCAAATGTTGAGGTTATGGTTTTCTTTATTAGGAACTAGTGATGTACACACAATTTTTTTAGAATTAGCTTGGGAAAATAAAATTATTTTATTTGCCTTTGATTAATTTTGATCAATGTCAGACTTCATATTTTTGTAACTAAGGTGCACGTTAACGATCAGATATCTACACTTCAAGAGCCAGATTAAAAAAAATATTCATTTGAAGAAAAAAAGCATTGCAATTTTTTTTTATTTAAACAAAAGTCTTTTTTCCTCTAAAACAATTTTAATACTTTTTGTGTTAAAATTGTTAAAATCGGTTATTTCTTAGATAATGAAAAAATATTCAAATATTTTCTGAAAACTTAAGAATGATTTTTTTTTTTTCAGTAGCATTCATCAGAGTTTTTATTAATTTCAATACGTTGCTTTATGTTATATTTTCCTTCAAAATTATATTAAAAAATATTGTTTAATGTTAAAAGTAATTTTTACATATAGTTACTTTTGCTACTATTTTATAGTTATAAAATTTTAATTTATATTCTATGATATTAAATAGAGTGATTATTGAATCGAGTATAGCTAAAGATTAAATAATAATAATGATCTGACCTTTTCTTGGCAGGCTGTATATTCGGTTCATTTGATGTCTGCATGTCTACGATAAGATTTTAAATCTACTTAAAAGTCACTTTCCGAAAGTTTGCTAATGAGATTTTATTATTATTATTTCTTTTTAATACTTTTATGATGTTGATTTTAGTTTTATCAAATCGTAGCGATTCATTTACAGAGAAATAAAAAATGATCTGATGATAAGATAACAGGTTATGTCGTGTTACTGTTAAATTCTTTTATATAACTTATTTTGAGATTAATATTATTTTTAATATATATAATAGTTATAAAAATTATGGCAGATCTTAACCGTTAACCCAAAATTGAATTAAAATGTATCCAATGTATGCTAATCTTAAATCTGTATTTCGTTTAGTACTAACTTCTGTATCAGCTAGGGGTGTTGTTGATTTATTTATTAATTTGTATTGAAGTGTTAACTCTCATAATTTTTTTAACAGTTTTTATGTTTGTTTCTACTATAATTTTATTGTACAGTTTTTAGTTATTATTTTTTTTTTTAACATTTTACTTCTCTATTTTACGTAAATTTTAGCCAAATGTTTTATAGCGATCAGTCTAGAATTTTTTTCTGCTTGATTACCCATTTATTGGATTTATTTATGATAAAAAATATTTTCTTTCTAGTGATGAATATTTATTTTTTATAAAGCTTGTTGCATTTTCAGCAAATTTATTTCTAAGATAAATTGCCACAATCACATAAATTTTTGAAATATCTTTAATATGATTTTATTTTTTAATCATTGATTCGTTTTTAAACTATGGAAAAATGCATAAGTAGTAAGCCTTATTATCAATATTGTTATAATAATATTCCTTATAATATTTCTGCTATTTGGAGAAATCGTAATGAAGCTGCCAAAATTTGATAGCTTACAAATTTTTGATTGATCGTAAATGTAATTCGTAGTTCAGTAATTGCATTTTATAATAGTTTTTTCTCTTTTTACCGATTGAAGTAAAAATGACTGACTGACAACTGAGCTATTGTCAAGAACTGAACATATATCATTCCAGTGAATTCATCATTCCAATTCTACTTACCGCAGTATACATATTTTCTTTAAACAATTATTAATTGCCATTTATGTATTGAAGTTTGCCATTCGTAGTTAGAATAGATTGGCTATTTATACATTGCCATTCTTTTCTAATCTAAGTTTCAAAAGTCTTCAAGGTAGGTACATACTCAAGCATGCTTGAGTTGTCATTCATTCAAACTGAAAAATTTTTGAGAAGCCTCTGGGTGTTTCCTCTAAAGGTAGCAACTAAAAATGGCCAAGTGTGCTTGAGTTTGTGTAGCCTTATGCATTTTCAGTATTATTTTTTAGACCTGCGAACTTAGCTAATTCAATTCTTTCGTTTATTTTAATTAGCACTAATATTAGCTCAATTCTTTTCATTTGTTTATACAATTAGTTATAAAATATAATCTGGAATCTTGTAAATTAGCCGTTATTTTTGATTAATTAAAAAAAATCACAATGATTACTAGGATTAATTGATTAACAATGTCTGTTTATGAATTAATAATTTTTATTACTGCAAATATTTTTTTCATATAAAAGGTGGGATTACATGTTATGATAATTTAATGTTGGATTGAAATAACAAAAAATTCTTGCAGGCAAAACGTGCAGCGAATATGCTTTGTTCTGCCTGCAACGATCTGTTATAATTAATATACGAAATCATAGCGTGTATTCCTTCCTTAATGAAAACACTTCTCTTCGCTATAGGTGCTATTTACTACATAATAAGTCAATTTTTATATATGATAAAGGTGTATGTTCCATTTATATATATTCTATATATTTAAACTCTGCGCAAAATGTATAATGTAATGGAAAATAGTTTATACTAAGTATAATGTTAACGTAAACAATATAAATGTCAGCTATGTATAATTTTAAAAGCTTATAAAGGTCCAGTTATTTGTATTGCAAATTATGTGATGCTATAATTTTCCTAATTTACATCAAATTATACAAAATAACATCACTTTATAAATCTAAGTCAATTATTTTTGAGGGGCCTTGTACAGACAGTTGATAACTGTTCTTTTATTTTAATTTGTATAATATATTTATTTCATTTTTATGTTGTTCTTTTTTTTTTTAACTTATTTTTAAGGCATGTTGTTCTTTTATCAAAATAAATACATTGCACAATAAATATGGATATTATCTTTACTTTTTCCCTATCTTTTCAACTTCTATTACAAAATAAAAAATTAGTTGATGGTCTGGGTTGCAGTCAAGAATAACAAGTAAATAGTTAAAACTATCTATTTATGGCCAAAGTTTCGACCCACGCCGCACATCTTCATGAGTGCTATAATAAAAAGATGCAAATGAAGTTAAACAGATATAAATCATGTAAATAAAACAGATATAATATGGGAAGATGGTTGACTGTATGCAACACTCATTTCACAAAAATTGTTTTTACTTTTCTGTTAACCTCATTAATAATATCAACAATAAAACCTACCTTCAACTTTTATTGTTGATATTGTTAATATGAGGTTGATAGAAAAGGAAAAACAATTTTTGTAGAATAGTTTTGTATTGAAATTATGTGGTTTGTAAATGAATAATCAATTTTAAAAAGAGAGATTGAATCTGTTATGATATTAATTTAGTATTTATTTTTGTTATAAAAGATATAAGACATAGGCCATTATGTTGTGGACAGTAGGGAGGGTTTTATAAATAAAGACAATGAGAATGTGTTTTTATAAACAGATGCCACCACAGACTGCTCTAGAACAAAGCAGCATGCCTACTTTGTTCTTAGTAGTATCCTAGTGTCACTATCTACCGTTTTATTCACAAACCAAAATAATAAAAGTTTCTATAACAAATTAGCCTTCAAAAAAGAAAATTTAATGAATTATGACATCAATCTCCTTGAAAATAACCTAAAGGCCTAAACATTGGAGGTTTTTTAAAATAAAAAGTTTAGAGTAAAAGTAGACCATTGAAGTTTGTATTAATATTAATATAAACCACTCTCAATCAATATACTAAATCAGTAAATAAAAAATTTTAATAATATTCAATAAGTCGGAAAGCATTAAAAAGAAATACTTAATTGTGATTTTATTTAGTTTTAATTAGCTTTGAGACATTCAATATAATTTAGTGTGACTTTTTGTGAAAAATATTTCATTTTTCAAATAGGAGTAAACCAAATCAATGAATTGTGTCTTTAATCCCACTCTATTGCTATCATACACATCAATGGTTTTACTTATTATTTTTCAATCCATTTTTAACTTTTTTGATTTATGAAGTTGTTGTGATTCTTTTTGATTACATACAAAATTATTACATCCATTGTCTAGCATACTTTAGTTAGTAAAACTATACAATAATATCTTACACAGTTTTATTTATTTATTATAACAATAGCTCTAAGTCCTAACAAAATGAAAAAATAAAGGGAAACTGAAAAAAATAACAAGTAATAAAATCTAATAACATATATGAGTAATTCTCAACAAAAGAATCATCCCTATGAATTATTAAAACATACTTGATATTGTATCCAAGAGTTCTTCATTATAAAGGATGTCATATCAACAACTTTTTGTTTTTATTATTTACTTCTCCTTTCTGTTTATAATATTCATTTAAAAAATAATTTATTTTATTAAATCAAATTTTTTATTGTCTCAAATCCTTCAATCATCATTAAAATGGCATGTTAGAATATCAGTTTTAATTATTGTGAACTCGGGATCTATTTTTTGTATGATAAAACATTTTTAAAAAAAATTTCATAATATGCGGCTTTCAAAAGTGAATTAATAATTATTTTGAAAGTAGCTCGTAATCTCCAGTAAGATTAAGATTTGTCCAAAAGTTTTGTAAAACTGTGGTAACTTAGTGACCTATTTCTGGTCTGCAGTGTGGAGGTGGTTGGGTTAGATCTGACTTATTGATTGTTATGTATTATTGACCAGAAGGCCTGGACAATGTTCACTAAGGTTAGGTAGTTAGTTGATTCGGAGGTGAATAGATAGAATAAGACCAATGGGTGACAGCCATAAGTTCTCTAAATATGGTAATATCATCCTATTCGGTACTATTCCTGTAGGTATGAAGAGGAATGCAATGTAACCAACAACTGGGTCATGCAGGAAGGTAACTTCTTACCCAGTACTGTTCCTGTAGGTAGGAAGAGTTATGTAGGCCTGGAGGGTAACCAGCTGCCTGTCCTACAAAAGGATTATAGGTATAGGAAGGAGGAGAAATCCAAAGAAGACAGAGAAATTAAAGACAATATACAATTCCAAAACTATAGCACTAGAAAGTACTGATCCACTATGTAAATTGTAATTCTCTGCCTCCTAAGAAGGTGTTTTTTGTGGAACGAGATTTCACACTGAAATCTGACAATTTTGGTCTAGTCTAGTCTCTGGGCTATTAAACGCAATCGAGAAGTACTGTGCAAGACATAAGCTTTCAGTGGATCAGCAGATTCTATTGAAATCTTTATTAATTCTAATGATACATTTATATATTTTACAATGTCTTATATAGTTGTTACATGTTACAATTAAGGTATTTAAAATGAATAGTATAAAATTTACAACTGTACAAAAAAAAATACAATAAGTAAATTTGAGGAAAGTTTTGAACATTTGATAGTCTTGGAAAGGAACCACCCTATGGTGGTACTTCAAACATTAATTTAAATTAGAAGGTCCCGTGGCCATCTTCTTTTCTGACACCTCGGAAGACTAAAGGTTAAGAACTAATAGGTTAGGATGGGTAAGGAGTTTGGAATGAAAGGATGCATGTCTATTTCGGGCCAAATCTGCAGCTCTTGGATGTTGAAGTCTTTATGGATGAGTTTATTTCTGACGTAATAGGGAGTAAGGATTTTATGGAGGATTTTGGATTGTAAAGATTGAATACAGGGGAATTTGATGGTTTGGTAGAACCCCAGAGCTCAATTCCGTATGTCCAAATGGTCTAATTATCATAGTATATAACAATTTTTTGTAGTGAACGGAAAGTTTAAGGCGTTTGTCAAGTAGGTTTCGAAATCTATAAGCAGTTTCTTGTCGCTTCAGTCTAGTATGAGGATTCTAAGTAAGTCTCTTATCAAGATGGAGTCCTAAGTAGCGAATCTACTCAACAGGTGTTGAAACATTTGTTAAAATCTGATTTTAATCTACTAATAAAAAGGGCCAAGTGTTATATATTTATCATTTTTTTTAATTTAGAAAAGAATGCTATATTTTATTTAAATGAAAAATATTGATATAAAGATAATTCAGTCGAACTGTTTTCAGAGAAGTGAATAATTCAATAACTACGAATCTGCTACTAACGAAGTTAAGTTGTTACTTCTCATTCGATTACGTCTTTCTTCTACAGCAAGGTTGATAGTAGAGTGGTGAAATAATGCAAAACTAAAATATTAGTTTCCATTGAATATTAAATATTATTTAATTAATTAATTTTTCATTTATTTGGATTCCTCGGAAGCCTTAGTGTCATGTGGGTTATTCTCAACAAGTGCTACATTTTCTACAATGAAAAGATATTTTAAAAAATCACCGATTTTTTTTTTTTTTATTGCATTTTGTTTCTTGCCTTTTGAGTAATATATTTTTCAATTCCTTATTCGATTCCAGGGTCGTGATTTTAAGTCTAAGGTTGTGAGGAAATAACAGAAAATCCATAATATCTTAATATAGTAGCAGTCTTAATATTTCAAATATCACCAAACTCTGTGGTAATAAGTCATAACTTTCTAAAAAGCCAACAAACTTCATAACTAGAACGATAAGTATAGTTAGACGACTAATTAGCAACACCTGATTTTAAAATGCAGATCGTCGTCCTGTCAATAGGCGATGCCTTAGCAACTATCTAACAATCCTTAGCAACGGTTTATCTTACTTAATTAGTATAATACAAATATAAAATACCTATGTATCTTTTCAAATAAACCAAAATTGTTAAGGAAATAATACAAATAAAAATAAATGTTATTGAACTAAATACTCATACTAAATAAATACTATATACAACTTAATTATTAAACATGGCTTTAATTTAAGTACTATACTTAAATTGATTTGAACGATTTTTCTTTTGTTGTCTTGTTCGTGTGCATACCTCAGACTACCTACTTTTTTCCCAATAAAACACAAAAAAAGATGAATATAATTTATTACACTTTGAAGTTACCTAAAATGTAATAATATTGAATTAAATAAAATTATTTCCCGCTTTTCGATTATAAGCAGCAATAGTTAATGAAAAAAATTTTGAATCATTTTCAATTAGATCCGAATAATTAAAACAGATTGACTTAAAAAAGGAGTAATTTAGTTTTATTAATTAATAGTTCTGTTATTTAATAACATATTTTATTTTGAAGTAAAATTGAAAAAAGAATGTCTTCTAAAATATTCAGCATTCAAAGGTTGGTACTTGAGTTTTTTTCTCTTGAAATGATCAGAAATAAGATACTTTCTTTCTTAATTTGTAGTATCTAAAGTAATTCTAATTTGTAGTAAGAGTATCTAAAATGTAACTTAAAATTTTTTAATAACTAATACAGTTTTAATGTTCTGGCTATTATGCATTTAATTGGAAACAGTTAAATAGTGGCAGTGGTTTTCTTCAAGTTTTGAGCCAATTTCAGTTGGAAGCCACCCACCATTTTTTTTTATATGTAGCTTTTGCTTGTAATTTTTTTTTATCATCATTGTTCCTAATTAAAGTTTTAGATTGTATCTTAATGATGTGTGTAGTTTAATTTAACATAATACACTTAGGAATACATTCATGGTAAGAAAGTTATGCTTTTATGGAACAAATTGATAAATTATTATTTAATTTTTACCAATAAAACAAAGTCCTACATATTTCAATATGTTAATAATTATATTATAGCATACAAATCTGTATATTCTTATTCAGCGTGATTTTGTAATAAGTTCTAACATTCAGAATTTACAATTCCGACCCTTATCTATTGCTACCGGAATTAATAGTAAAATAAATTAGAACCCTGGTCTGATTCTTAATTTTTTTTTAAATTATTTTATTTTTCTTGATTTAACTATTTTCTGTAATATTCTATTTTTATCTTTTTTTATATATATTATATTTTTCAATTTTCACATTTTATTTGTAAAAGCTATTTATAATCGGAAAATCATAAACTATTTCACAAAATATAATTTTAATTTTTGTAAAAAAAATAAACAGACAAAACACTATCAATTTCAGATAATTATCATCAATAACGATTGACAAAAAGAATATAATTTTAGTTAAACGCTACCCAGAAATTTCACCTTTAACTGAACTATCTTGATTCTTTGGAAGAGATACTTTATAATTATACAAAATAATATGTTATATAATTCCATCTATATTATCTTTTTCATAATAATATTTCCTGTTTACAGAACCATATTGGATTGAAGATCTGCTTTCGCACTGAAGGTAAGTTTTGGATAATTTAGTCAATTTGGGAATTCAATGAGAAAAATTATGTGAATTATTGAAGTTTCTATTTTTGTAAATCTAAAATTTTTGCTTCTAAGAGTATATGTAATTTTGTATTGTTCATAATTTTGTGGACAATATTTCCTTTCTCATCTTATATCATTTTTAATTTTAATATGCAGTGAGTCCTGTAAATGGTCAGTAATAATTAGGGAAGTTATTATTTGTTTTTATTGATATTTACAACTGTACATAAAATACATCAAGTAAATTTGAGGAAATCATAATGGTATGGCACAAGCATGTAGAGAAATTACGCATTGGTAGCACTCTAAAAACATTTTTACAATATAAGGTCTTGAGGCCATCTTCTTTTCAGATGCCTCGGAGGATTGTCCAGAATAAAAGAGGAAGCAAGATTAGAAACTAATGGGTTTGAGTGGTTAGGGAGTTGATAATTGAAGGGTTGATATCAGGTTCAGGTTAGATCGGTTACAAATGGAACATTAAGGTCTTTGTGGATGATTTTACTTGTGACAAAGTAGGATTTTGGATTGTAAGGATTGGATACGAGATGAATTCGAAGGTTTAGTGGAGCCCCAAAGCTCAATGCTGTATGTCCAGATAGGTCTTATAATAGTCATGTATATCAGTCTTTTGTAATGAATTAGAAGTTTGGACCGTTTGTCTAGTAAGTGCTGTAATAGTCGAAATAGACGTACAGTTTCCTGTCTTTTCAGTCTTGTGTGAGGATTCCAGGTTAGTCGTTTGTCCAGATGTAGTCCAAGGTAGTGGATCTGTTCTACATGGGTAAGGGAAACATTATTGAAGTATACTGTAGGGCAGTCAGTAGGTTTACGACGTAGGGTAAAGGTAATTTGATGGGATTTGTTGGAATTTATTTTAATCCTCCAATTACGACACCATTCTTCGAGGGCTGCGATATAGGGAAGTAAAATCAGACTTTAAAAGAAACAAAAATGTTATTGTCAAACATATTCCAGTTCTATACAGAAAAATAGTATAATGTGATTGTTTTTGTTTAAGGTGACCAGTTTAATTTTTATGGAGTTATTAGTGATTTCTCAAAATGTATTATAATAATAATTTATTACTAACTACTTTAAAACATTGAAGATGTCCTAATGGAAATTTAAAAATCATGAATTGGCACTTTTTGATAATACATGATCCGATTCTCAGCCAATTTAAAAGTAAACCACATTTTAATCAATATTTATTTGGAAGTTTTTCTGAATGTGGGTAACCTACAGTTCAATGGGGGAATGAGGATAAAATTAATGAATAGCTTCTAATTTTAGGAATAATTATAACTTTGCATTTTTGGCTGTCAAATTACCTTTTTTAAAAGAATTTATTTAAAGGATACTTTATATTATGATTAGCTTCCAAATAAAATTTAATGTTTTTAACTCTAAAATAAATATTTTAATAAAACTAAAATAGACATACAAATAGCATTTTTTTTTTACTTGGTAGGCATCTCTAAATTTTTTTTTTTTAGGAATTTTCCACTAATGCACTCTTTCTTGACCTGAATTTCTTTCGAATTGTGTTTCCCTCTTCTCAAGTTATGGCTTTTCTAGTGCCATGTTCTACCATTCTTTCTTTAACCCCATCTTTTCATTTTAGTCTAGGTCTTCCTTATTCCTTCTTCTTTCCTCTTCCTATTCCATAGGTATCTTTGGCAGTCTTTCTGCAGACATTCTTTTTAACATCTTCAAACCAATTTAATCTTTTTCTTCTATGATAGGAAGAATGTCTTTTCCACCTCAATCAGTTCTTGTATTCTTTCACATCTAGAGTTTCTCACCACTCTTCTCGTGAATGGATTTTTCTTTTAGTCTGGCCTTAGTGACTCATGTTTTTGAGGCATAAGTAGATTCAAATAAATACTTGTATATTAGCCTCTTGGTACTGTATATTTGACCTCCAGAGGACAGACTTTAACATTGCAATGGATTTTCTTCCTTATTATATTCTCCATTCAATATCACTGGTAGAGGTTTCTTCTTTATTATTAGAGATTAACCCTAGATACTTGAATTTCTCTCTTGTTTTTACGTCTTTTTGATAGTTGCTCTGTTTTGTTGTAATTGATAATGTATCATAATTTGAGAATGAAATCATACACTAATCAGTACAGGAGATGGGAGGGTAACAATCCAGTTTGGCGAGAAAATTTTTTATTTAACTTTAACTTCCAATTCATTACAAAAGACTGATTTACATGACAATTATAAGGCCTATTTGGACATACGGCGTTGAGCTTTGGGGCTCCACTAAGCCTTCGAATTCCTCTCGTATCCAATCCTTACAATCCAAAATCCTTCGTAAAATCCTAAATGCTCCCTACTTTGTCACAAATAAAATCATCCACAAAGACCTTAATGTTCCATTTGTAACCGATCTAGCCCGAACCAGATATCAATCCTTCCATTACAAACTCCCTAACCACTCAAACCCATTAGTTTCTAATCTTGCTTCCTCTTTTATTCCGGACAATCCTCCGAGGCATCTGAAAAGAAGATGGCCTCGAGACCTTATATTGTAAAAATGTTTTTAGAGTGCTACCAATGGGTAGTTTCTCTATATTCTTGTACCATGCCATTTTGATTTCCTCAAATTTACTTGATGTATTTATGTACAGTTGTAAATATTAATAAATAAATTTAAAAAAAAAAGTAATTCCAGTGAAACTACTCAGGGATGCTACTTTTTCCCATTAATAATGAACTATACAATAATTTGTTAATTAACATATCTATTTACAAAATCAGTAAAATTGCTAAGCAATAATATATTTATAAAAAATTAGCTGAAAATTCTTAATTCTTTATTTACTGCAGGACAAATAGCGATAAACACGTAAATCTGGCGTTTAGAAGAGTTATTCGTTTGGTTGGGAAGCAATAATTAAAAGATAATTTTGACTGAATTGCAGATTTATACAACTGAATTTAATGTTTATAAGAATTTATTTCAAACAAAATTTGTACTAAATATTAAAAAAAAAAATTATTCAAATAAATATTTAGTGTAATTTTTATTTGTAAATTTGAGTATTTTGGATTCTTTCAATAAAAATAAGTCACATCAATAATCATCTGTGAACCTTTTCAGGAGTGCTATGTTTTTGTTTTTTTTCTCATTAATAATGAACTAAAAAATGTTTCATAATCAACAACATTAGCTTTCCTTTGAATTCTATTTATAAGAGAATAATGGGTGTAATTTTGAGCAAAAGTAACATCAAAGGCATTTGAATATCTCATATTATGAACAGGGATAGTAAAATTAACGAATTTTAAAAGTTCTTTGCAGTTCATTCTAAAATTTAAAAATTATTTTAGGAATGCAAAGTCATTGTTCGGTTTGTGAGTTTCAAGAGATATCAAATTCTATTGTTTTAACAAATCCAGGTAATAAACTTCAGAAGTGTTATTAATATTCTGGATTTTCTTTCCTAGAAAGTTGTTTGTTATTTTTATTTAGATGTTTAGGTGAAAAGTAAACTTCCTTTAGAATATTATAAATATTCAATATTAGTTTGTATGTTTCGGGTATCCCTGGCTTCAAGTACTAATATTCCTACTAATCATTTGTTAAGTGCATCAAATTCTTTTTAAAATTTTGTCATATAGTCACATTAAATAAAATTTATAACAGAACATTATTTTAAAAACCTTCAGAAATGCGATTTATATTAATTTAATATAAAAATATATATGAAAATAAAAAGGAAGATGGTTCAGGTGTGGTCAAAGAAAAACTCAAATAGTAATTAAGTTATTTATTATAAGCTAATATTTTTCCCCACGTTGCAGAGCTTCATCTGGGATAAAAAAACGATACAAACACTTAAATGATGTAAACATAAACTAACAAAATGAATGAAAAATAAAAAGGTAAAATAAAATACAGTACAAACTAAAAGATGGAAAAAGGGGGAATAAGAGTAAAATCAAGAATTTAGGAAAATAATGAAAACATTTTTATTTTTGATTAATTTTACTCTTATTACCCCTTTTTCTATCCTTTTGTTTGACTGTATTTTATATTTCTTCTTTTTTTTTATCTGTTGTAATTTCCGTTTTCATTAATTGTCTAAAACTTTTTATTATTCTTATTTAATTTTACGTTTCACAGTACATCTTTTTAATTTTTCATTTACTATGTTTACATCATTTAAGTGTTTGTATCATTTTTAGCCTTGATGAAGCCCTGCAACGTGGGGCGAAATGTTGGCTCATAATAAATAGTTTTTTATTATTATACACGGTCAATCATTGATCTTCCAAATATATAATAAAATATGGTTGGATATAAAAATAATGGATATTTTATTTTACATTAATGGTTTAACATTTTGCAGCTCTATTTCTCAGCTAATATTCACTCCATTAACGCACTAATTATATAATTAATGGCTTGCTCATCGTAATATGAGGTAATGGTTTGGTGGGATGTAAGATTGAGTGACAGGTTGATATATAATGTGGTTATTAAGTACCTCGTTTCCCCTTGAAGCTAAGCTCAATCTCAATATTGATAATGGTACTTCATTATACTCCTTTTTATACTTAAGCTCTTTAAATATGTTCATCTTAAAATATATAGGTCATTATCTGAAAATTCACAGATTTAACTTCCTAAAATATAAGTAATAAAAATTCATAATTTCGAGCTGCAGAAATTCACACCTACTTAGTAGCATAGTACCTTCACTAGTATACAGTGAAGGAGAAGCCTTATTTATGGTTTAAAAAAATGATGAATAAAATGTTAAAATGAGGAAGGACGTACAGTTTTTATTTTATTTCTATTTTTTGATTACAATAAATAATGAGGCATATTTTTTAATTGCATCCTCATGTAAAAACTGACTAAATCAGTTAGTGAATTGAAACAGATAATTAAATGTAGATCGGAAACAAATTTTCAAAGTGCCTTATTTGGGGGGCTAGATATGATGAGGGATTGAACAAAACAACTAAATTGAATATAATTATATGGTCAACTATAAATATATATATATATAGTGAGATAATTAACTATAAAAAATAAAAGTAATTTTAAGTTTTAACTTAAATCTCATTTCTTAGGTGTAGCATGGGTTCAAATATAAGGCTTTAATATTAAACAGATAGGAGAATTTTATTTAAAACTTATAACATAATAGAATCTTAATCTCAGGGTGGGTTTCTAGGAAATCAGAACAAGGACTTTTTTACAAATAACACTTAATTAAATTAATATCTCTTTTACAAATATATATAATTTTAGGTAGAACAAAACTAACCAATTTCATAGAATCTTCTTTTGAAGATTTTCTCAACAAACTAACACTGACTATTGGCAATCTTTCAGTAAACAAACAGTAAGGAAACAAAGCATTGGTCCTCTTACAGTTTTTTACTCACTTCTCATCCACCGATGTGTGTTGTTTGGCGATCCAAACAAAGAGTCCCTTATTCTTCTTGGGTGACTCTTTGATGCCTTCTTTTTGAAGATGTCTTGTCTAGATGATGAGGACCTCGTCATGCAGGAAACATCATTCCGCGTCCGTGCCTAAGCAAAGAATGATTCCAAAAACCAAGCTCTCTTCCTTCTGCTTCCATAGAGTTCGCTCTCAATATCGATTGTAGCACTACGGTTTTGGGTTTTTGCAAATGATTTACTTTCTGAATATTATTCTTTAGCACTTTTTCTTGAATTCTATTTTTTCTTAAATTTAAGTTAAATAAAGTTTTTAGAATATTTGAATTTGATCAACATGGCCACAATTCAACGAACTTTGGCAAGACACCCTGCCATCTTCTTTATTTTGATTAACGGTCTTTCCACTCCATATTTGACTGAACAAAATTGGTTTGCTTTCTTTTTGGTTTAACATGGCAAATGAACAATATTGAAATGATAAATAAAATAAAAACCCTTTGTACATAAAAATATACTATTCACACAAAAAGAGGATATTACAATATATTGCAATAATTTTTTTTTATTAAAAATAAAAATAAAAAGAATTTTGCTTGTTTTATTAACTTTTTTCAAATATAAGAGATAACTTGGGTTCAAATTAAGAATTTTAATACTAAATAAATAATAGTATTTTATTTAAATTTTATAATACAAAAAGACTCTTAATCTCAGGGCGGGTTACTAGCAATCAGAAACAGGCATTTACTATAATTACAATTAATTAAATTAAAATCTAGTTTACACATGTATCTATTTTTATGTATACAAAACTAACCAAGCTCTCCATCTTCCTTTGATGATCCTTGGTGTCTTCTTTTTTCTTATTATTCTGTCATAGCGTCCAAAATGGCTTCCTTCATGACAGAAATTAATGAGGACCTCCTCATCCTGAAGACATCCTTTCTCCTGCCCGTCCACACAACGAATGTTTCCTCCAAAAGCAAAACCTGTCTCGAGGTTACATGTAAACATCGATTGTCGCACAACAGTTAGGGATTTTTCCAAATGATTTACTTTCTGAATATTATTCATTAACACTATTTCTTGATTTCTATTTTTCCTTTAATTTTCTATATTTTCAATTATGATGGGACGAGTTAAAATAGTTTTTATTTGATGATATTTGATTTATGATTATTGATGATCATTTGATATATGATTATTGATGATATTTGAATCTGCTCAACGTGGCCTTGATTCAACAGAATTGTTGACTGAAGAATATGTACCGCCATCTTGGTTTTGTTTTGAATCACAAATTTGTTATGAACAATGAAAATTGGTTAGCTTGCTTTTTGGATATACAAAACAAATGAAGAATATTAAAATGATACATAAGATAAAACATATCAAAAACCCTTTATACATCAAAATATACTATTTACACAAAAAGAGGATATTACAATATATATATAAAATTATTTTATGTTTTACTGTAGCCAAGAGCCAGTGGGTTCAGGAGCCAATCAGCCTTATGAAGTGGGTACCCTTGACTGAGTAAAAATCTGTTGATCCGGCATGATTCTGATTAAATCATCTCATTGCACAACTGTTGTTCTAGTAACTTTCTTACGAAGTACTGCACTCATGACCCTTCATTAGTTGTGGTGATACAGATTTATTTATTTTTTTAAAAATCTATTTTGAAGATAAGATATAGTATCCATAGTTGAACAATAGGATTGGAATAGTTCAAATTGTTTTCAATAAATGGCGCTCATGTTAGAAATTGAAAATGGATCAGACGAATGATTAACACATTTTCAGATAATGATGACCCATATGTTAAAACATGTCAATACTAATAAGAAGAGTTTGCTTGATTGAATAAGTTTATTTCAGGCATAATCAATTCAATCGGAAACTAAAATGTCTGCATTGGATGACGCATTTATTGAGGAAGGCCTTAAATTTTACATCACACTATGATCCTTAAGTACGGCAGTGCTATCTGCACACTTAGGAGACCCTGCTATCTTTAGGGCCACCATCTCCTATAGCAAACCAAGTATTTTTCGATTCTGGCTATTTTTTCAGCCAATAGAACATCCTGTTATAATTTCAATAAAATTATTTGTATCCAAGTTAAGTCTCGAACACTCTTTATTATTTCTTTAAATTTCCAAAGTTTGGACAACCTGACCATCCCCAATCACAATCTTAAATATATATTTACATTTCACATTAAACAATTAAAAAACATTTTTCAGGCTATTCTGCCAAGGGCAATAAATATAGTCAAATCGATTTTATCACTTTTCCATTCAATTATAAAACTTTTGATTATTGATTAACTTAACTCTATTATCACTCACTTATTACACATACATGATAATATTATCACTCACTTATTACATACACATGATAATATTATCACTCACTTCTTACTCACACATGATAATATATTTCAAAAATCTAATATGAAGGAGATGGTGAGGATTGTTGTCAAGAAGAACAAAAATAGTTTTCAACTATTTATTATCTGACGTTTCGCCCCACTTTATAGGGCTTCATCAGGGCTATTCAAGATGAAAATTTTAAAAATGGGTCGAAACATAGAATAATAAATAATTGAAAACTATTTTTGTTCTTTTTGACTTCAACCCTGATAGTGCTAGAGCCCAAGAGGAGAAACAAGGTAGTTATTTCACCCCAATTTTTTATTACTTTAATGATGTATGAATAATTACTAGTCAAAATTGATGAATCTGCCAAGTATAGGTAAGGGAAATAAAAAATGATGGCTGTTTCAAAACTTTGAAAATAATTTATTTTGTATTCGGAGCTCTATATCTTTACAAATACCAACAACAATAGAAAATCTAAGAGAGCATCATTTAAAGTAGAGTAGATTTGCAAAAATGTAAGCCCTAATAGACCTATTTACCTTCAATAGTTCTCCAGATAAAGCTTTTTAAAAGCAACATTCCATAAAAATGTACAAAATGTATTGATGGTTCAGTAATTAGTGAATTTATTTTGAGAAGTCTATATCCCAAAAACCATTCTACGTACAGATGTCTATTAGTACTCAAATTAAAGCTAGTTTAATGAGCTATAAAGTAGTTTATGAAGTTTATCTTCGGAAGAGTAGTAGTTTTCATGAAATATGCTAAAATAAATTGTTTTATAGTTGTTCCGACACATTTTCATTTGCCAAATTAATATTCATATGTGAATATCATAAAAACTACTGTCCCTACGAAGATAATTGTCATAAACTACTTTCTAGTAAGTTAAATTTTCTTTAGTTCGAGTGTTGGCAGACATATTTGCGTCTTATGGATCTAGAGAAATATTTTTTCAAAATTCCAACATTTTATACGAACAACAAGAAATTACCATTTTGTGGGTTTATTTTGTCAAATATCATAAAAACTACTACTCCTACAAAGATAAAGGTTATAAACTATTTTATAATAAATTTAACTAGCTTTAATTTGAGTAGTGGCAGACATCTCTACATCCTATGGTTTCTGAAATAAAGTTGTTCATAAATCAAACTTATTATCCGAATAACTATAAATCAATTTATTTTAGCAAATATCATAAAAACTACTATTCCTACGAAGGTAAAGGTAATAAACTACTTTATAGTACATTAAACTAGCTTTAATTTGAGTGCTAATAGACATCTGTAAGTCACATAGTCCCTGAGATATAGATCTCTCAAAATAAATTAACTAACTACTGATATTTCAGTTCATTTTTATGAATTGGAGTTCTATCAGTGGGTAAATTCTCTACATGTTTTTATCATGTTACTATGTCACCTACAGCAAATTTACTTGTTGTATATATGTGTATACAGTTGTAAATATCAATAAATAAATTATTAAAAAAATATTTTTATGAAATGTTGCTTTTTAAAAAGCTATATCTCGAGAACTATTGGACCTAAATAGCTCTATTAGGGCTAATAGTTTATCAAATTTACTCTTCTTTAAATATTTTTCTTTTGAATTTTCTAGTGTTGTTGGTAGTTTTTAAAATATAGAGCTCCAAATGAAAAATGAATGTTTTGTTAAGATTTCGAAAAAACCGACATTTTTTATCCCCCCTACCTATACTTGGCAGACTCATCAATTTTGACCAGTAATTATTATACATAGTTTTCAATTAAGTAATAAAAAATTGGGGTGAGATAACTGCCTTATCTCTCCTTTAGGGCTCTTGTACTATGACCATGTTCTTCATATTACATTTAATTTTGTTTATTTGAAAAAAATTAACAGTTTTCTAGCAATAGTAAACAATGGTGAAGTACAAAATATTTAAGAATTTAAGACTTTCATGAATAACTAAAGGAGAAAAAAAAAAGAGTTAGGATCATCCAATTCAAACGAAAAAAGCTGAAACTATTGGATCTTTCTCATTGGAATTATTGGTTAAACTATTTAAATTTTTTTTTTATTTTTTAATATATTTATTGAAATTTACAACTGTACATTATAATACATTAAGTAAATTTGATCTGTTATAATGGATTGAAACAGGCTTGTAGAGGACTACCCATTTTTAACACTCTAATGACGTTTTACTCTAGCTGGTCTCGTGACCATCTTCTTTTTAGGCGCCTCGGAGAATTGTCGGTAACGGAAGAGGATGCAAGGCTAGAACCTAGTGGGTTTGGGAGTTTATAATGGAAGGAATGATATCTGGTCCGGGCTAGATCGGTTACATAGGAAACAGTAAGGTCTTTATCTGTTTAAATCTATATTCGTTATTCTCGCCTCGAGAAATCTTTTTTTTTTTTAATAATTTATTTATTGATATTTACAACACAAAAAATATATACACATCAAGTAAATTTGCTGTAAGTGATATTATGACATGATAAAAACATGTGGAGAATCTACCCATTGATAGAACTCCAAAAACATTTCTAAAG
>NW_027110471.1:188565-190398 GCF_000696795.3 Halyomorpha halys
TGGAGAATCTACCCATTGATAGAACTCCAAAAACATTTCTAAAGGAGAAGATCTCGAGGCCATCTTCTTTTCAGACGTCTAGGAGGATTATTAGGTAGTGAAGGAGAAGCCAGGTTAGAAACGAGTTGGTTTGGGTGGTTGGGAAGTTTATTATGGAAGGTTCTGGCCAAATCGGCAACATAGGGGACATTGAGGTCCTGATGGATGATTTGATTTGTGACAAAGTAAGGAGCATCAAGGATTTTACGAAGGATTTTGGACTGTAAGGATTGGATTCGAGAGGAATTAGATGGTTTAGTGGAGCCCCATAGCTCAACTCCGTATGTCCTTATAGGGCTTATAATAGTCATGTAGATCAGTCTTTTGTAATGGATTGGAAGTTTGGACCTTTTGTCTAGTAAATGTTGTAATAGTCGGAATCGACGAGCAGTTTCCTGTCTTTTCAGTATTGTATGAGGATTCCATGTAATTCGTTTGTCCAGATTTAGTCCTAAGTAACGGATCTGTTCATCAGGAATGAGTGGGGTATTATTAAAAGATATTGTAGGGCAAGACGAAGGTTTACGACGAATGGTAAATGTGATTTGGTGGGATTTATTGGAATTTATTTTAATCCTCCAGTTTTGGCATCATTCTTTGAGGGTGGTGATGTGGAATTGGAGGGATTGGGATACAATGGAAGGATCATTATTCACTGACAATAGGGATATGTCATCGGCATACGTGGTGAGAATAGTGGTTAGGTTGGGTTGGGATGTCAGGTGTAAAAACTGTATAAAGGGTAGGACCAAGGATACTACCCTGAGGTACACCAGCAGACTGAGGAAACAGGGATGAATAAGCGCTGTTGTGATTTACTTGAAATAACCTGTCTGAGAGATAAGAACGGATAATGAGATAATATGTAGGGGGTAGTAATTTACGGATCTTGTATAGCAGTCCTGGAGAAATCTTAAAATTAGATTTTATAGCAACATATGTTTTAAAAATACAAATTTTTGTTCATAATTCTCTTCTTCCATGCCTTTAGATTTTTTGTTTTTTCGGAAGGCATAAAAATAGCGTAAACTTCAACACGAACCCACTAATCTTCGAATGTACTGATTAAGAAATATGATAAAGAAACAATTCACTCTATATGGCAAATGAGAAAATTTCAATTTATTATTGGAGATTCGTATGTTAGGATCCATTTTTTATTTTGGAAGTCGAATCACCAAATAAATTGGTTAAAATCGGTCACTATCTGACTGTTCCCTCCCCTATTTTAAGCTATATATATGTATTTTTTTCGAACCTATTCAAAATAATTATATAACAACCAGCCTGTAATTGTCCGAAAGAAACTTTTCGACGGAGAGCGCACCCGACGGATAAAATTTGTGTAATTGCGTTATTAATACTGAGTTAATTTTAGTCTTTCTCAAAGAAAATTGAAGTTTATTTAAGGCAAACTTTTCGTCAGACAAATTAAGTAGAGTAGAACGGCTCGCAGAAGCCTTATAATACATTATTACCAAGTACCGAGGTAAAATTTCAGTTCTATTCTTCTTCTTTAGTATTTATTCTCAACTTGCAGACCCGGTAATGTTACGCTATTGCAACCTGAGGATGTATATACATTAATTGAATATATAACATATACACGTATATAACATTTGCTTTTGGGGCCTGTGGCTGACACAATTTTAAATTTTGTTGCAAATATATAAGAAAAATGTTTTTCGCCTATCATAATTGCATTCCGTAAAGTTGATATGTTGCGACAGTTCACTGCGCTATTAACGACGACTCCAGATCCAATGCGACGTTACTGTCCTGACAGTAAAACTG
>NW_027110471.1:190677-191000 GCF_000696795.3 Halyomorpha halys
TATATATGAGAGTGTGTGTGTATATATATTCTATGTACGATGGGGAGCTCCTAATCAAAATATATTTTGTCCATTTTAGAAAAATAAAATTGGACCCAGACAATAATTCATATCCAATCAAAAAAATTCATTTTGTAGTGAACAAAGCTATATGTTTTTCATGAAGCACTACAATCCAAAAATGCATAGCTCATAAACCTTTTCTTTATTTAATTTATTTATTAATATTTACAACATATTAAAATATATATATATTTCTTAAATTATTTATTTAATGTAATTCACAACTGTACAAAATAATACAATAGGTAAATATGTTGTAT
>NW_027110471.1:191050-198939 GCF_000696795.3 Halyomorpha halys
ATATATATATATGTGTGTGTGTGTGTGTGTGTGTGTGTGTGTGTGTGTGTGTGTGTATGTAGATTGGAAACAAATTTTCAAAGTGCCTTATCTGGGGGGTTATATGATGAGGGAGCAAACAAAACAATTAAATTTAATATAATTATATGGTCAACTATATATATATATATATTGAGATATACTCAACAAACTAACACTGACTATTGGCAATCTTTCAGTAAAAAAACAGTAAAAAGTATGTTCTGGTTCAGGTACTGGTTACCTTGTTTTAGTATTCCATCTTGTATTACCTGAGCTCTTTGTCGGTCATATAGTTTACATTCATAAAGTATGTGTCTGAAATTGTTCCATATATATATATTTATCACGGTAAGAATTTAAACAAATTTAGGGGAGTCGAATAGCTCTTATATATATATATTTTTTTTTTGTATTTTTTATGCTGATTTTTACAGATAATTATTTCGGTTCACGGTTAAGGATTTGTGATCAGAATAATTTGTATCTAGTAAGAATTAACTGACCCCGTTCAATTAACTGAAGTGGTCCGAGGGAAATTCTGTGGGGGCCCTAACACGGCCTGAGTGGGAGCAGTTTGTATAAAGATTTATTGTTATTTTGAAAGGGCCTCTATACCAGCAGGGCGGGTCTGTTCCCGTTCTAGTGTATTTACAGGCGCCTCTTTTCCCAGGCCAAAGTCCAAAGTTCAGAGCTCCATTCAAAACGTTTGCTTCTAGTTCTGTTTGATACGTCCTAATCTGCTATTTCTTATTGTAAAGTCAGTTGAAATCCACGAAATAATAATAACGGCCATAGCTGCAAAAAAGAGTTCTTAAGCAAAAAATGCGTTTTCAGAAAAATATGTACGAAAATTTCATTTTCTGATTCTGAGATGCATAATAATACAACGATCAAAATCTTTAACTATCTCACAGATGAGATTTATTTGTTTTCACATTTTTTTCTGGTGCTCCTGTATCGATGTTCACTCTTCCAAGGAACATTTTGTGATATTTTTAACAATTTTATTTTACATATTTTAAAATATTTCACCCTTTTTTACATTTTTTTACTTCCGCTTACCAATATATGAAATGTATGATAATAGTACAAGAACCCAAGAAGAGAAAAAAGTCAGTTATTTCACCCCAATTCTTGATTACTTTCATGGAAAATATTTGTAATTTCTAGTTAAAATTGATGAGTCTACCAAGCATAGTTAGAGGAAATAAAAAATGGGGTAGATTAAAAATGTTTAAAAAAATTAATTTTTCATTATCAATTTTCTCCACAGTAAAACGTCGTCCGTTTTTCCATTAAAGTTTTTTCCTAATTCTAACTCTAAGCTGTGAATTTGTGACCATTTTATTTGCTTGTGAAAGATATTCTAATTAGGGTCCCACCTTTCTGACCCTAGCACCTCTAATTCCCTAAAACAGCCTACTATTTCACCAAGCAGTGGATGTAAAATTTTAACGAGTACTGGATAGAACAATCAATTAGGACCTTAAGGTTTATCCTTTTAAAGGATTTAACGGTGGGGGGGAGGAGGGAGGGGCATTTAAGTGGTAAATTGTGTTAAAAGAGGATTGCTCTAATCCTGGGGACAGTGCGGTCCTCCCGATTTACTGCCTAAGATATTTTACAGGGAAAACGGTACTCGCCCTACGTTCCATTAATTTGAATGTTCTTATTCACTCCTTTACTGCTCTTTCTAGTTCCCCTCCCCTGTAGGCAACAAGTAGCGAACGGAGGGAGCGAACAAAGAACACAATGGCAGAGTGCATCTGATGTTATCAATACGAGAAATAGATAGTCGTTGGTTGGAGCACTGTGTGCACGCCCAGTGGTGCGGAAGCTGGCATTCCGTCCAGTCGAGAGATCAAAAGGCAGATATAGGGTGAGGGATCACGCACTAGGAGGGTTGGGTTACTGCGTTCGAGTGCTCATTTACTGCGGGACTTATGATGCACATCTACTGTTTCTCAACGCAAATATATATATATATATATATATATAACTGTTAAGACTGCGACTATCAAATAGTTACACCATGGTATTGGCTTACACTTTTGCCGAAATGACTGAAATATTACTCTGTCAAAGCGTGTGATTGTTAACGTGACAGTTACTTCATTGACTTTACTTGTACTATAACTATCAAGCCAGAGCCAGTAGGACAGTAAATCATGACAGTAACAATCATACAGTTACAGTTATAACTATTCACCAAGAGCTGGTAAAGTGGCGCGTATTTGTCGGATATAAAAGGTATTTTCAAGGCGATAGGCGGGTATTCTTTTGTTGGAAGAATCGGCAGGACTGCTTATTAGTTCAGTACTCATAACAGAGAAATTGACATCTCCAGTTATATATCGCTGCCTTTTCTGAATAAATAGTTATTTGTACCTCATATATGTGTAAAATAAATAATTTATAACATAAATGTCATTGTTACAATACTAAAATTTGTTTGCATATTTACCGTAATCAGCTACAACCTAGTGAGAACCAGATAAAAAAAAGTAGTGACTGATAATATGTAGATGAAGTGATAAGACGGTAACAATAGTAAAACAAATGATAACAGCTAACTTGTTTGTTTGGTTGTTTATTGTTGCTTAAAGGCGTAAAACTCTCTGGTCATCAACGCCTATGGCATGCAATTATGATGAAGCTACAAACACCACACATGCACGCACGCACACCCTCCCCTCCCCCCACACATATGTGACTCAAACAAATGTAAAAGAGGGACGTGATTCATATAGATGTAAAAATTAATAATAATAAAAAAAAAATAAAATCGAAGAGGAGTTATAATTTAGAAAGAAGGCGACGTGCTTATAAAAATTTAAACAATAATGTAATTTTAGCTTCCTTATCTGTGAGAGCTTCTGATAAATTTGGGGTCAGTCCTATCCTGTTTATTGTTGGCAGATAGTGAGTACGTTCTTCAAAAATATGTTTAATCTTGAGAATGGACTGACAATATTTGCACGTTGGAGGTGGCAGTTTCTGATCAGGTGAGAGTGCGTGAGGAGAGTATGACCCATTCTCAAGCGGGTTAGAGCAACTTCCTCCCTGCGGCTGTTGCGGTAGGATGTCGACCATGGTTTTACTGATCTTTTGAATTTATTTGGAGAACTTTCATCCCACTTTTCATCTTTCTAATATTTGTAATTAAGGGGTGTACTGAGTTCTGATGGGGTAAGAAGGGCGGTGTCTCGGTCAGGGAGCGTGAGTTCCTCTCTGGCAGCTTTGCCTGCGATCTCGTTACCAACAATGCCAATGTGGCTTGAAGCCCATATGAAAATAATGGACTTACCTGGTTGTGATAGTTTTAGAAGAAAATATTGTATTCTTATGATGAGTGGATGTTCGGGGTACATGTTCTCAAACTTTTCAGAGAGCTCAACGAATCTGAGATTATAACAATTGGGTTTTGAGTTATTGAAAGGCAAAAATGGAGGGCTGATGCTATCGCGTAGAGTTCGGCGGTGCATATTTAGCATAACTTTTGTAATTTCAATTTGTGGGTTGAGTCGCGAGTAACGAAAGATGAGGCGGTCGAGCTTTGGAATTTAGAACCACCAGTGTATATTAAAAAATAATCCGGACTATTTTCTAGAAGACGCGATAGATATACTTGATAGATGTGGTCTTATTTTAGTGCATAAGGGATAGATGTAGCATTGTTAAAGGTTGAGCTGCAACAATAACAGCTAACTTCGCTGTATAATCTTTAGTACTGGACTGGTTTAGTCGAATTTTTCTTATTCTTTTAGAAAATTTGATTATTTATGATGTTTATTTATATGTTTAATAAATAAAATGTGAATAGTTTTATATAATAACTCTGATTTTGCTTCAATATTAGTGCTGTATTGAAACAATTCCGAATGACTTACCAATCAAAGTATGATAAAAAAATTTTTCAGAGTGAAACAAAGTTGATATTCATTTTTTGCACCTCGAGAAACCCTTAAATTCGAATTTTTGAAAAATTCGAAAAATAAAATTATTTGGCCCAAAATTTTCCTCTGATTTGTTTTGAAAAATCATATCATCATCAATCATAGAATCAGTAATATTTTTTTTTCTTATTCTTCAGAAAAAGACAAATCGATCGGCATATAATAGCCATAAAAAAAACGAATACTTTCTGAGCTACGCTCCGAAAATGCATAATTTTGTTATAATTTGTTTTTACCGAAAAAATTGAGTCAGTCTATACTATTCACGGGAAAATACTGAATATTTAGCAAAACGCACCATCGCACTCGGATGAATCGAGCGGCAGTGCATAAAGTAAGAATAAACAAATGTTCGTTTTTATATATTAGATATTTCTCTTCTTTATATAATTTCAAAATCTATTTTTGCTTTCATTTACAGATATATAGACTATATAAGGGGTATTTATGATATTGTAAAATGTATTACCATGTTAAATGTTATAAGTATTGAATTGTGAGCAGCCATATTTAGTCATGTTAAATGGTAAATGCATAAGAGCTCCTAGCGTATTTTCCGCGCAACTTGTTTAGTAACATTTCCTTCCAAAACTTCATATTATAGTTTACTTCTAAGTTTTGATTACAGTAATTTATTACAACATGCCTAAAATAAGTTAAAAGTAGAAGTGTAAAAGTTTGGCTACTGATTGTCTTTTTTAAAAAGTCCAAACAAGTTAAATGTAAAATGTTTTACCATGTTAAATGTTGTAAGTATAGGATTGCGATCAATCCTATTTAAAGTCATGTTAAATGTTAAATGCATAACAGTTCCTAGCGGATTATCTCAGCAAATTGTTTTATAACCTGTCCTTCCACAACTTCACGTTATTGTGTACTTCTAAGTTTATGTTAAAATAATTTATTACAAGCATAAATTGAGTGAAAAGTGGAAGTTGTGTAACAGTTTGGCTACTGAGTGTCTTCTTGATCTTCTAACTTATGAGGAAGATAATCGAGATGAGTTCATTGACAACTATCATTACATTAATATTATTGTCAGCCATTGCTTTATTAGTTTTAAAAACAACCATAATGATACTAACACAATGGGAACACAAACTACGAGCAACTAACCTAACAAGACAACAAACAAACGGTGACGAGCTCAGCTGGTCTGTTGCGTGACGTCATTCTCCACTCAACAGACCTAGTAACATACTCTCAACCATGTTATATGTTATATCGTTTTAACGTGGCAAAAGAAGGATATATTTTCTATTTAACATAAGTTTTTTTCCATTTAACACGCTTTAAAATGTTAAACTAAAGATCATGAATACCACAATTGTGGAATCTCGCTACAACTTTAAGTTTTTGGGCCAATATTTTTTGGGGGTTCGTAGTGGATTTGTTTTGATGGCTCGGGGTGGATTCATTTTTTGGGACCTGAGACTGGAACGTAATGTTTTCTCGTCAATCGTCATTACATTTGATAAGGCTGATATGTTACGGCAGTTCACAGTCAAGGCGTATAGATATGACAGTTAAATTTAGCAGTTTATAAGACTTTTAGTCCACTGACATTACTTGTACTATTAATAATCACGTCCCAGTACGACATTACTACGCACGTAATGTTATTATCAGTAGACAATGAATGCTGTCATGACTGTAACTATCAAATATTTACACCATGTTAGTGGCTAGCAGTTTTGGCGGAATAATGAAAACTGTACACTTGTTCACTATCAAGCCATGCATGTGATAGTTAATGTGACAGTAGCTTCACTGACACTTGTACTATCAATTATTCCGCCAGAGCTAGCACAACAGTAAAAATCATACAGCTAAAGTTATAACGATTATCGAAGAGTGGGTATAGCGACAGGTATTAGTCGAGTAAAACGAGTATTTTAAAAGTTTTTTAACAGTTAAGTATCCCTAACAGAGAAATTGATAACATATAAATAATACTATTTCCTATTTTCATTCTGTACAATTATTTACTTTAATTCTATATATTACATACATACATACATTCTATATATACTCTTATTCATTGATTGTTGTCTTGTTCTTTGTTCTTAGCCCTGACGAAGGCTAGAAATTTGGCCGAAACGTTAGCACTAGTAAATAAGTTTTTATAAAAATTTATTTGTGTTATTCTCTGACCGTACCCCCAACCAGAGTTAGGTAAATGTTAGCTGTAGTTGAAACTAATAGTTAAAGTTACCATGGATACGATATTTATTTATGAATGGTTCATTCATTAATAAGGGTCGTATCCATGGCAACTTTATCTATAGCTAATTTTTGCCTATCTCTGATTACAGGACATATACAGACACACATACACAAAGTCATTGTTATAATGTGGAGTTGAATCAGTGTAGGGTATGATTTGGCGGAAGGTGGGCCGGGGTTGTTCACCCCATCGACCGAAAGGCCTCTGGCCCCCCTCTCCCCCCCCCCCGGCACTCCCCTCTTTCCTGATTTGTTGAATACTTGCCAACTCAATAGCTCTTCTACCCTTATAATAATTTTACGACTCGTTTATTGATAAAAATATTTAGAATGAACTATTATTTATTATTAACACATTTCTTAGTTAAAAAAATATTGATTATTATGTTTGTGATCCTTGATAGAATTTTTGTCACAGAAATTACATAAACTTATTTTTATATTACTTCATAAATAATTCTTATAGGGATTTTGTTTATATATTTAAATGTATTTACATACAAGTACATTCAATAATGGAGTGATACAGGCATGTAGAGAAACTATCCATTAGTAGCACTCAAATAATATTTCTACATTAGAAGGTCTCGTGGCCATCTTCTTTTCAGGCGCCTCACAGGATTGTCAGGAATGGAGGAGGAAGCAAGGTTAGAAACTAGAGGCTTTTGGTGGTTCGGGAGTTTATAATGGAAGGATTGATATCTTGTTCGGGCTAGGTCGGTTACGTATGGAACATTAATATCTTTATGGATGATTTTATTTGCGACAAAGTAAGGATAAATGAGGATTTTACGACAGATTTTTGATTGTAAGGATTGGATACGAGAGTAATCCAATAGTTTAGTGGAGCCCCAAGCACTAATAAAGGCCTGAAGTTTAGGCTGAAACATAGAAAAATACAAGATAAAATAAGTGTTAGTTATTTGTGTTTATTACTACAACACTTTCTTCATATTATTTTTTAGAATTTTATTTTTCTATTTTTCTTACTGTTTAAAAATACAAATATGTTAAAAAAATAAATTCAAATCACTGCTCCATGCTAAAGAGAATTGCACCTTAACTTGTACCCTGTTTTAAAGAAATTGTTTATTTCTTTTATTCATGTTTCATGCCATGAAAGGCATATATTATATTACTACATATATTATATGTTTACAGTACAAAATATTTGAGTATATATAATTTGTTACATTTAAAAACAACAAACAAAGTAAAACAAAAACGAAACACATAATTAATTATTAATAAAAAAAAAGAAGGAAAAAATAAAGATAAAAAAAATAAATATGCTAAACATAAACAAGAGGTTTTAGGCCCTTCTATAATTTGTGAGCTGGTCAAAGTCAATTTGTTTTATGAATTGAAGTGTGTCTTAAATTTAGTAAAAAGTATGTTCTGGTTCAGATACTGGTTACCTTGTTTCAGTATCACATCTTGTATTAGCTGATCTCTTTGTTGGTCATATAGCTTACATTCATAAAGTATATGTTTGAAATGGTGCACTTGTCCATCTTCATCACACTTGTCAGTCTTCATAATATTAAATCGTTTCAAATTATATTTTGTGTTACCATGTTCTGTAAGGAATTGTGTCAATGTGTATTTGGTGTGATTATGTAATGTATTTGTGAAGACTAGGTGATTTATTCGAAGCATTCCACATTGTGTTCCAGCTAGCAACGA
>NW_027110471.1:198989-211313 GCF_000696795.3 Halyomorpha halys
GGTTATGATTTACTTTAAAGGTTCTATCAGTGAGGTAGGAGTGAATTATAAGAAAGTATGTTGGAGGTAGGAATTTACGAAGTTTATAGAACTGACCCGGATGCCAGACTCGATCAAAAGCTTGTTCAACATCGAGGAAGACTCCCGTGCAGTACATCCCGCGCTCCAATGTAAAATATATATAAGAAATAAATTTGATGTTAATTATACAATGGCATGATGAGACATGTGGAGAAGTCAATCATACTACCTATTGATAGAACTCCAATTACATAGAAATCTAATTTCCTATAGAAATAGGAGATCTCGAGGCCGCCTGAAGTTTATTATGGAAGGATTGTTTCTGGTCCTGAACAAATCGACAACATATGGAACATTTAGCTCTTTTTAGATCATTTTATTAGTGACAAAGTAAGCAGCATTGAGGATTCTAGGAAGTATTTTGGACTGTAAAGATTTTATACGAGAGGAAATCAATGGGTTAGTGGAATCCCAAAGCTAGATAATTATTAACCTAATGGGAAAATAAACAATTATTACAAGTACATCTTTTGGTAGCCATGTTTGAAAACATCCTTTTTTTCTGCTAGTCGAAGAAGATTCATGTGTTTCAACGTTTCGATTTGTGTGTTTTAACTTATTTATTTATTTTTTACTTATGTATCCAATCAAGTATTTCTTTTAACCAACTTTTTATTATATTCTCCTGTAAATCTATGTATTAGTTTTTTTTTTGTAAAATGTATTTATTTGTTTCTTTTACTGTAAACTGATCTACTGCTGTGACTATTATTTCACTGGTTTGATCTCACATCGCGGTGTAATAGTAAATTTGTTAAGCGGGTCACTGGGGAGTGAATTTGGCGATCAAATGAAATAAAAATTGTGAAATGGAATGAACAAGAAAGGGGAAGAAAAAAGGAATAAAGTGAAATATTTGTATTTAGTGTGTAGACTGAAATTGATTGTAAAAGAAAACTGTGGGGGGGGGGAATGTTTTCTTTATATTTTATTATATCATGTAATTTATATATGCCCAATCACAAATTGATTAGTTTGCTGTGTAATGTAGCAACCCGATATATTTGGGCAGCATGGATGAATAAAGCATTTGAATGAGCAATTGTGACAATATTGCCAAATTTGGAAAATATAAGAAAAGTCGCAGAATCAAAAGTTAAAATAAAAAAAAAAAAATTGGATGATTGTTGATTGACCGTGTGTTCCCGGACCATATTCCATAGATGAATGGAATACGGTCCGGGTGCGGTAAAAAAAAAAAAAACTCAAATAGTAGAATTATACTATTTTATTGAGCCTTAATAATAGTATAATTCTACTAATAATAATAGTATAATTCTACTATTTAAAAAAAAATATATTGTTTAAAATTTTGGATTATATTAATCTTGTAACGTAAAACCTCAAATTTTGAAGTTGGGTTTTTTGGCCTTGTTTTAAAAAGTTCCATTATTGAAAATAATCAGCCTAAAAACCTCTTGGGCCCGTAAGAGCTCTAAATAATTCAAACGTTTCGGTTTAACTTGTGGCTATATTTGTAAAAGTGAAAATGTATTTATTTTTACCCTCAAACATCCCGGACCGGAATCACCTGCAGGAATAGACGGAATGAACTTTTGCCCTTTTGACCTTTTCCTTTATGATTCCCTATCCCAAGGGAACATTATTAATTACAAGTGTAGCCCTTTGAATGTGCACTTCATTTTATTTTCTTTAATTTAGATTTTGACTAGCATTTCTTTTTATTTTTTAATATTTCGATTCAGTAGGACCGTTAACATTTTCTTTCTCATATAACTCCTAAGTAATTCGTTTGGTAAAAATTGCATCCAAAAAGATTTTTAATTGAAACAAAACGAAATTAATATATAATCTGGTTTAGGTTTCTATTTAATTTCACTCTATCAATCTTTCATTTGTGTCAAATTAGAATAAAAATCGTCTCAGAAGAAAAATTTGGACGGACATTTTTTTAAATTAAATTTTCAAATCCTTATTTGAAACATAAAATCTCAAATTTTGAGGTCTCATTTTTTTTTCTCGGTAGATCATAAAGGCTATTTATTGAAAATGATAAAATAAAAAAACCATCTTTGGGCCGTAAATGCTCTAAATTATTCAAACCTTTTTTATAAGATTTCAAATAATAATTACAGTTATAAAAGGTTAGAGAACACGAAGGTTCGAAGCCGATACCACCAATTGCTTTCTAGAAGACGCCCGTCCAAACCCAAATCTACTGAATCAGTCTTGAAGCAAATTATCTACGTTTCGGTCTACCCCTCGGACGTTCGGTTCAATGTTTATTAACGTCTTATTGATCCTTTTGTTGCTTAGTCCTACAAAATTAAACGCCCATCTTATTCGCCGCAATGCTGTGACCTGAATTATATTTACCGGGATAAGTTCCCTTAATTAAGCGTAGCCTTATGAATTTTCCTGTTAAATCCTTTTTCAGTCCGAATATTTTAACGTAATACTTCATTTTTAAAAACCTTAAGGCTTCGTGTAAAAGTCTACGTTTCGCATCCATAAAGAACAGTGAGTATAGTACAAGAGCCGGGAAGAAAAAAAAGGAGTTATTTCATCCCAATTTTTTATTACTTAATGAAAACTATGTATAAATAATAGTCAAAACTGATGAGTCTGCCAAGTATAGGTAGGGGAAATAAAAAATGGCGGCTGTGTCAAAAACGTTAAAAAAATTAATTTTTCATTCGGAGCTCTATATCTTTAAACCTACAAGCAACAATAGAAAATGTAAGAGAACATTATTTAAAGAAGAGTAAATTTTCTGAAATATTAGCTCTAAAAGACCTATTTACGTCCAATAGTTCTCGAGATATACTTTCTTAAAAATCTACTGAAAGATTAGTAATTAGTTAATTTATTTTGAGCAATCTATATCTCAGGAACTATGTGGCGTATAGATGTGTTTTAGCACTCTAGTTAAAGCTAATTTAACGTAATATAAAGTATTTTATGACATTTACCTCCATAGGAATTGTAGTTTTCATGATATTTCCTAAAATAAATTGATTTATAATTGTTCGGACAATAAGTTTGAATTTTTGAAAAACTTTATTTCAGAAACAATAGGACGTACAGATGTCTGTTAGCACTGAAATTAAAGCCAGTTAAATTTACTATAAAATAGTTTATAAAGTTTATCTTTGTAGTTTTTGTAGTAGTAGTTTTTATATTATATTTGACAAAATATATTCACAAACTGTTAATTTCTAGTTGTTCGTATAAAAATATATCTCTAGATCTATATGACCTATGCCTATACATAATATGCCTGCCTGATCTCAAAATAAAGGAAATTTCATTTACTATAAAATAGTTCATGACACTTATCTTCGTAGGGCTAGTAGTTTTTATGATATTCGCATATGAATATAAATTTGGGAAATGAAAATTTGTCCGAACAACTATAAATCAATTTATTTTAGGAAATATTATGAAAACTACTAATCCTACGACGATAAACGTCATAAACTACTCTATAGCTCATTAAACTAGCTTTAATTTGAATGCTAACAGACATCTGTACATGAATTGGTTTTTGAGATATAATTTTTTCAAAATAAGTTCACTAATCTTTCAGTTCGGAAGTTCAGCAACATTTTTATGAAATATTGCTTTTAAAAAACTATATTTCGAGAACTATTGAACGTAAATAGCTCTATTAGGGCTTACAGTTTAGCAAATTTAGTCTTCTTTAAATGATGTTCTCTTAGATTTTCTATTGTTGTTGGTAGCTTTAAAGATAGAGCTCTGAATGAAAAATTAATTATTTTTAACGGTTTTAAAAAGCAGCCATTTGTTATTCCCTTACGTATACTTGGCATAGTAATCAATTTTGACTAGTAATTAAACATAGTTTTCATTAAAGAAACCAAAAATTGGGGTGAAAGAACTGACTTTATTCTCCTCTTGGGCTGTTGTACTATATAGTCATGTAAAGGAGTCTCTTGTAATGAGTTGGAAGTTTAGTCCGTTTGTCTAGTAAGTGTTTAAATAGTCAGAATCGGCGAGCAGTTTCCTGTCTTTTTCTTGTTTTAAATTGAAATTTGATTTTTGCTGGGTTTTAATTAAAGACCAGATTTCTTACAAATAAAGAAATCGAATTTACAAGTTTAGATAATTCCCGAGATATAATAGAACAGAAAATATATTTTTAAGTTATTTCAAACATAAGCGTTCTAATTAAAAGGGTGTCATAAAGTACCTCCTCGTTCCGTGACCTTGTTGGATCCAGAAGTGCCCAGTCCTCGACCAAACACATAATTAAGACTGAAGGCCGGAGGCCGGTACAACTCATACAACTTTTGTTTTACGGTTAAACTTTTGCATACGAAGTTGTTCATGTTTATGCTGCTTGTATATTGTCGGAGGTGGTATAAACTGTTTTATAGGCCAATAAAGTACGGGATCGTTTTATTATTGTGGCCTAGTAATAAAATTCGGTTGCTATTAATAATTTTAGTAGAACATATAAATTGTTATATTTAGTTTCACTTATCTACATATGGAATATATAGTTAGAAATATATATAAAGTGTTGCAGTCGTGAAAATTTCCGAGTTTTTGCGTTCTGAGATCCACTAATAGTCAATGATCCCAATATGTAAAAAAGTTATTTATTTCACCCCAATTTTTTATTACATTAATGAAAACTATGTATAATTACTAGTCAAAATTGATGAGTCTGCCAAGTATAGGTAGGGGGAATCAAAAATGGCGGCTGTTTCAAAACCTTAGAGAAACATTAATTTTTCATTCGGACCTCTATATCTTAAAAACTACCATCAACACTAGAAAATCTAAAAGAACATTATTTAAAGAAAAGTAAATTTGCTGAAATATGAGCCCTAATAGAGTTATTTACGTTAAATATTTTTCGAGATATAGCCTTTTAAAAAGCAACATTTCATAAACATTTAGTGAAATATCAGTCGTTAGTTCATTTGTTTTGAGAGATCTATATCTCAGAAACTATGTGACGTACAGATGTCTATTAGCAACCAAATTCTGAGTGAGTATGCCAAGTACAGTTTAGGAGAATAAAAAATGATAGTTGTTTCAAAACGTTAAAAAATATAAATTTTTCTTTTGAAACTCCAAATCTTTAAAAATATTAACAAAACTGAAAAACATAATAGAACATATTTAAAGATGAGTAAATTTATTAAAATATGATCCTTAAAAGAGCTATTTACTAAATAAATCAAATTGTATCCTTGTATAGTCTCAACACTTTTTATTATATCAATAGTCCAACGTTTCGGCCAATTCGGCCATCCTCTAGGACAATCTTCAATTATAAATTCTCACCTCACATTAAAATTTTAAAATTGTTGTGTAGACTATTCTGCCCAGAATTATAAGTCAAAATCACCATATTTTTTTCAAAACTTTATTAATTTTTAAAAACTTTTAATTTTCGATTAATCTACACTATCACTATCATATAAACAACTGTTTATTCATTAATTATAACTTTTAATTTTCGATTAATCTACACTATCACTATCATATAAATAAACTATTTACGATCAATAGTTCCCAAAATACATTTTGTTTTTTTGTAAGTTGATGAAAAACCAGTAGTTTTTAAAAATTAATTTTGGGAAAAGTATTTCTCAGGAACCATGAGACGTACAAATGTCTATAAGTACTCAACTTAAAGCTAAATCGTGCTATTTTTCATGATATTTGCTAAAATAAATTAATTTTTAGTTGTTTGGGCCAAATATCAGTAAGCTTATTATATAAAAAAATTATAAACTATTTTATAGTACATTAAATTATCTTCAATTAAACTATGAGTAGTTACTAGTAGAAATTGATGAGTCTGTCAACTTTAGTTGAGGAAAATTAAATATGGTCGCTAAACATTAAAAAAATCATTTAAAGTAGTATAAATTTATGTTGAATAGTTCCCAAGGCCAAAAGCAATATTTCATAACAAATAAACTGAACAATCAGTGGTTAGTTCATTGATTGTAGGAACCCTATATCTTAGGAACCATTAGACGTACAGATGTCTATTAGCACTCAAATTAAAGCTAGTTGAATTTGCTATAAAGTTGTTTATGGCACTTATCTTCATAGGAGTAGTAGTTTTCATGATATTTGCTAAATTAAATTAGCAAGATGATGATTGATAGAAGTTAGGACAAATGTTTGATTTTCAGAAATCAAATTGAACGTAATTCAATGCACTATAAAGTAGTTTTTAATATTATAAGCTTTATAATATTTGCAAATAAATATGAATTTTTATCCAAACGACTAGGAGAGAGAGAAATACCTTATTCATCTATGCTGCCTAACTACATTAGGTTGCTATCTCACACAGCATACTTATCAATCCGTAATGGGACATATATAAATTACACATACATGGTATAATCAGAAAAAAAAGAGATACAATAATAGGATAAGAACTGAAAAATCAGTGGTTAGTTCATTGATTATAGGAACCGTTAGACGTACAGATGTCTATTAGCACTCAAATTAAAGCTAGTTGAATTTCCTATAAAGTAGTTTATGACGTTTATCTTCGTAAGAGTCGAAGTTTTCATTATATTTGATAAAATAATATAATTTATAGTTTTTTGGACAAAATTTCATATACAAATATCATAAAACCTACAAAGATAACCCTTATAAACTACTTTATAGTACATTAAACCATCTTTCATTTGATTGCCGGAATTCATCTTTACGCCATTTTTCTTATATCAAAACTTCGTCGGAACAACTAGAAATCATCATCTTAATATATTTTGTCAAATATCAACCAACAAAAACCACTATTTCTACGAAGATGAATGACATAAACTACTTTATAGCACACTAAACTAGCTTTAATTTTAGCGCAAATAGGTATATAGCGTGAGATAATGTTTTCGCATACTAAATTCACTAACTATAGATTTTTTGTTCAATAGTTTTCGAAAAGCAACATATCATAACCAAAAATCTTTAGTTAGTTAATTTCTTTTGGGAAATATATGTCTCAGGAATATATATGCTAGACTGTAGTTCAGGTTATAGAAGTAGTATCTTTCATGATATATGACAAAATATATTCACTAAATGTTAATGTCTGGTTGTACGGAAAAATATATGATTTATGAAAAACTATATCTCAGATGTACAAACTATAGACGAAAATGTCTGTTAAAACTGAAATTAAATCTAGTTTAATGTGATATAAAGTAGTTTATAACGTTTATCTTTGTAGGGGTAGTAGTTTTTATATGTACATATTAATATGAAATTAATGCAGTATATTACAGAGACATTACTTTGTCTCAAGGGGTCTGTGAAAGAAGATTTTAGACAATAATTTACGAACTACTGATTTTCAGTACATTTGTTACGAAATATTGCTCATATTGTATAAATTTAAGCTAGTTTAATGTGCTACAGTGCCATAGGAGTAGTATTTTCATAATATATGACAAAATAAATTCATAAAATGTTAATGTCCAGTTGTAGGAAAAAATATTTGATTTATGAAAAACTATATCTCAAAAACCAATAAGGCAAAAATGTCTGTTACAACTGAAATTAAATCTAGTTTAATATAATATAAAGTAGTTTATAACGTTTATCCTTTTAAGGGTATTAGTTTTTATGATATTATATGAATATGAAATTTTGTCTGAACAAATATAAATCAATTTATTTTATAAAATATCATCAAAAATTCTACTCCTACGCTTTATTTTTAAATAATTTTCATTTTGTACATATATTTACTTTCGAGATTGGCTCTATATATATTTACATTAAGCCTATGAATGGCTAAAATGGCTTCTGAAGATGAACGGATTGGCCGAAACGTCAGCAGGGTTAGTTAGATAGGATGTAAAACTAATAAAATAAAGAAATTAGAGTAGGACAGTTTGTTGATTCTCGAGATAGAAAAAAACATAAGATTACATAATTGCCTTCGAACAATAAACCACTAAATTACAGGTACATATTAAACAAAATATCCTTTTATCATATTTTTGGGCATAAAAATAGATAAATATTTTTAATTTTATGTTAGTATTATTTTATTTTTATTTTCCAGTAGTAATGCAAATAATCAGGTTCACATGAGAACACTCAGTTGAAACTAAATTGAAAACATTTAATACATTTAAAAACAATAAATTCACAACTTGTAGCGATAATTGAAAAATTTGATAAAATAAAATCTAAAATAGAAATGGTCCATAATCACTGTCCTTTTCAGCGAACAAATAACTCTTCGTAACAAGAAAAACCACCCAATTGCTTAAAAATTGTTTGTAAATCTGAAATGTTACTTTTAAAAAAAAACTCTAATAATCACTGAAATTATTGAACGTAAATATCTCTATTAGAGCAAATTTACTCTACATTAAATAATGTTCTGTTAGGTTTTATAACGTTGTTAGTAGTTTTAACGAGCTTCGAATAAAAAATTATTTTTTTAAACTTGTAGGAAGTCCGGGTCGCGGTCAATAAAGGTATCAAAATAGTAGAAGAAAATTATTTATTAATTATTGGAGAAGTTTGTCGGCGGGTGCGGTCAGCAAAGAACAACATAAATAAACAAAACCATATTTATTTATTTTATGCCGACGTTTCGACCTGAGTTTCAGGTCTTGGCCTGAGTCTCATACCCCCCGACAAATCATTAATCTAAGGTCAACTATCTACTCCTCAAAATTATTTATTGTTAACTAACGTTTCGTCCCACTTTGCAGCATTTCATCATTAAATAGTTGTTTCTACTATTTTATACCTTTGTTGACCGCCACTCCTACTGTCTTCCTACAATCTACTTCATGCGGTCAACTATATCTTCCAATAGGAAACTATTTACAGTTAAAAGTCAAAATTGATGACTATGTCAAAAATGGTAAGGAGGAATAAAATATGACCGCTGTCATAAAAGTTAAAACAAATTAATTATTTTAATCTTTCAGGTTAAGACATAATTCCGCGTTATTTTCTGTGAGAAAAGGTTCAATTTTTTAGCATCTATTAATTAATACTGATAATAAACCATAGATAGTCATTAACCCCAGTAATACCATGGAATGAAACTGTGAGGGTCCTTTTAGGAATAAAAAGTTGTCAACCTTGTTTCAATCAAGACCAGAGGAAATCCTGCTAAGTGGGACGAAACGTAGGTTAACAAAAAATAGTTTCCTTATTCTATTTTGATAGCTTTATTGACCGCAACCCGAACTATCTTCCTACAGTCTATTTCATACGGTCAACTATCTTCTTCCAATATTGTTTTTAATGTTTTGAAACAGCCGCCATTTTTTATTCGCCCTAACTATACTTCGCAGACTTATCAATTTAGACTTGTAAATATAGATATTTTTTATCAAAGAAATAAAAAATTGGGGTGAAATAATTTATTTTTTCAATTCAGTCCTAACAACATACGCTGATGACACATGTATACTGTATGTAAACAACGACCCAACTAATGCATCACAAACACTACAGATACACGTAACATCCATTGAAGAATGATTTCAAAACAGGAAAATCAAAATAAATCCTGACAAATCCCACCAGATCACCTTTACTCTCCGTCGTAAACCTCTACCCTCCTGTCCTACAGTATCCTTTCTAAATACACCACGATTGCCTGTTGAACAGATTCGATACTTAGGACTCCATCTTGACAACAGACATACTCTTGACACACAAGACTGAAACGACAAGAAACTGCTCGTAGATTCCGATTGCTACAACACCTACTTGACAAACGTTCTAAACTTCCCATTCACTACAAAAAATTAGTATACAATACGATAATCAGACCAATTTGGACATATGGAATTGAGCTCTGGGGCTCTACCAAACCATCAAATTCCTCCCTCATCCAATCGTTACAATCCAAAATCTTACGTAAAATCCTTGATGCTCCTTTTTACGTTACAAATAAACTCATCCATAAAGATCTAAAAACATCACATTCGTTGCAGATTTGGCCCAAAACAGGTATGCATCTTTTCAATCCAAACTCCTTACCCACCCTAACCCATTAGTTCTTAATCTCTCATCCTTAACTATCCCTGATAATCCTCCGAAGATGACCATGGGGCCTTCTAATTTAAATTAATCCTTGAAGTACCACCAACGGGTGGTTCCTTCTCAAGATTTTGAAGCGTAAATTAAACATAAAACATTTACTTATTGTATTTATTAATTATACAGTTGTAAATCACATTAAATAAATAAATACATTTTTTTTTCAATTATATATGGGATTTTGGCTGCTATGCATTTATCAAAAAATTGCACACGTTTCACTTGGCATGGAACGTTTTGAGTAGTAATCTTCAGTGGCTACCTGAGAATTTGTTTGCATGTTTAAACATATAAAATATATGCCGACAGAAAATTAAAAATTATATTTTACCAAGCAACCGAACACTGAGTCAGGATACAGCAAATAAATTGTTAAAACTGAAAATGTTATCTGATTCTTGAGGAAATCGAACAGAATCCGAGAGGCAATGGAAAATTAGATATCTGAGTTCTAAGAACAGAGATAGCCAGGTAGCCATCTTTAATTAAAGATTTAATTAAACGTGCGCCCGGTTAATTTTAGTGCAAGACTGGAAAGTACGGCCGGCTGAGTCTAGTCTGTATATTGAAGGCGAAGTATCCTTGTCTACTCTCAAAGGGTATTTTATAACTAGGAATACATTTTATCAAATATATTTTGAATAAAGGAAAATCAATTTAATCGTACTCGAATAACCTCCCCATTTCAAACAATAAAATATCACAAAACCTGATATTATATTAAGAATTTTATTATCTAGTGAAACGATGAAGTTGTAAACAAAATAAGTTTTCATAGAAAACAAATACTAAGAGTAATACAATTTTCAATTGACTGTACAATTTTGACCGAAATTCATAACCTTAATGACATAATATTTTTTTATTATTTATTCATTGACATTTACAACTGTATTTACATAAAAATGGGAGCGGGGTTAGCCCCGGGGTAAGGCTCGTGGCTACTAACTTCATCTGGCGTGATTCTGACCAAATCACCTCCTTGCACAACCTTTGGTATAGTATTTTGGTAAGAGTATTTCCTTACAAAGTAATGAACCTCTGGCCCTTCATGGGTCGTAGTGGTTTTAATTTACATAAAAATACATCTAGTAAATTTTCATTCTATTTTTCTTCACATTTTAGTATTAATGTTATCATTCGTCACTATTAACTGTTGCCTACAACTGTGTGGCAGATTATAATATCTATCAATAAATAAAAAGTATTTAAAAAAAAGAAAGAAACTATCTACTGTTGTAGAATGTTAGTTCTAACTGAAAGGAATTTAGATTAAATATTAATTAATACAAATAGACGAATGCTATTTTTCAATCATGTTTGATTATTATGTTTATAATAAAATTAATAGTTGAATAAAATTTTTATAACGTTCTATTGTCTTTTGGAGGAATTTATTCTTTGGTGGAGAGTTTTCGTTGCTCGCTAAGCTCAGTGTGCGAGTAGCCGTTGTTATTTGAGAGAAACGGTTCCAAGGGATTTTCTATTGGACGATTGCCAGCCGTTCTCTCCTGTCATTGGTCATTAAGCGGCAGCTCTAATCCTATTGGTTCTATCTATTCCTTAGAACATCCAATCCAGCAAGGTTAGGTACTTTAGAGATTACTTAGGATTATTGAAAAGGAATCATGTTGTAACTGAACATAGGTCATATCCCTTCTAGTCTATTTAACACACTCAAATAGTAAAGCTGCATATTGCATAATGGATGTCTTAAAGTAACAGTTTACGTAATAGGAAATTACGCTGTCCCAATGGAAAATATCACTTTTGACGTTTATCGTCTAAGTTTTCATGATATTTAATAAAATAAATTGATTTTATTATTGAGGTCTGCTTTGTTGACACCGACGGATCCGTAAGAGATGCCGATATTGTCACATTTACAAAAATCGGAGGCACGGCTCTGGTCTTGGATCCGACGGTAAGATTTGAAAGTTATGACCTCGAACAGGAAGGTGGAGTGGAAAGGGGAAAAAAAAGGAAATATATGAAGAATGCGTCCCTTTCCTTAAGGCTAAATGTACCGATTTTTAGTAAGATTTTTTTTCAAGAGATGGCAGCACTTTCGGGGCAAATTTACTTTTCTTCTCATTTGAATACGGAATAATAAATTTCCCATCTGTAAACGGATTTACTATCTAGAGCCCCATAGAAGTTACTGAAATTGGTTCATTAATTTTTGTTGTAATTATT
>NW_027110472.1:0-1107 GCF_000696795.3 Halyomorpha halys
CTTTAAGAGAGCATAATAACCATTCGAGCTAAGAACCGTTGATACCATAGCCAATAAGTTTCTTTATATGAATTCTAATATAAGATCAAATGTTTCTTTTACTGTAGAAAATAAATACGTTCTGAGCTTTTCAAAAGTTATCAGACTTTTGAACCGATGATTAATTTTAATGAACAGTTTTTCTGTTTCTTCCTCAAACATTAAGAAATATCTATTTCATGTAAAGTTAACCAAATTTGATTGAGAAAACATTATATAAAAAAAAAAAATAATAAGGAAATAAATAAAGACAAAATTAAAAATAACTTTTAAAAAACATTATAATGAAGGCTTAGTGAATCCGAAGGTTCGATGCCGATATTACTACACCTAAATAACATGATAACACCCAAGGACTGTGAGATTAATTTGTTACTAAGCCCTAGAACATCACAAGCCCATCTTTAAAAAAACAAACAATATTTGTGGAACAGAAAAATTAATTGACATTAATTAAAACCAACTAAATTTTACTTTTTATGTAGAAGTATGAAATGAGTAAAAAAAACAATAAAAAAACACTGCAATCATCAGCGTTTGCTACCCTTGGAATTCTCTTACTTGTAGATGATTATGTATCAGTACTTAGAGTAAAGGGATTATGATAATATGTATACTATTAGTTATTATGTATAATATTAGAGTAACGGAAGGCCTTTGTATGCCTCACATTATGAAAAGGAATACTAAAATTAACGAATTTTAAAAGTTCTGGGCAGTTAATTTTAAAATTTAATCTCCATGTTTAATAATAATACCATGCCACTGTATACTCAACGAGTTCCGAGACATTTTAAATTCAATCGTTTCAACAAATCCAGTTAATGAACTTCGAAAGTGAGTCGATTTCCAGTTGTAACAAGTGTTAAAAATCTAGGCTAAACATTTTCTAATGCATACTCATTAATAGTGGGGAGACCACGCCATTAGAACGAGCAATAGTGGGATATAAGTATTTCACAATATTAATATTGTGAAAGTCTTTTCTAAAACCAAACATTTTTAAAGTTCGAGATGTGATGTAACAAATATATGTTGCCAAATGAAAATGTGCATTAGACCTTAAAT
>NW_027110473.1:0-12573 GCF_000696795.3 Halyomorpha halys
AGGACGTAACGGGTTGCTTCTTTTAGATAATTTCATGCTGAATCGAATGCCACAAGAATGAAGGCGATCGGATGAACAGGATGCGAGTTATGGCAAAAAAACGTATATCTCCTAAACTACTTGCTCTAGGAGGACGCAACGGGTTGCTTCTTTTATATAATTTCATGCAGAATCGAACCAATCGAACCAAGAAAACTTAAAAAGGAAATGAAGCCATTCTTTCCCAGAAAGAAAGAATCGAAGAGAGTGATGAACACTTCGAAGATAAAGTTCCTACACCAAAAGAACAAGTTACATCTGATCAACTACAAACATTAAATGATGAAGAATCTGGTTGTAAATCCAAGGCTCCTAAACTATTTGTTGATGTTAAACATGAAGAAACTAGAAAATCATTTAGATATGAGTTAAATTTTGATTCAGGTCCTGATGGTGATAGCGATGAAGTGTTGATGAAAATAAAAGTAACAAACGAAAAACTGAAGAAGAAGAAAGTAAGAAATACACTCACAGCAAGAAGAAGAATAAACTCAAATAGAAAAGGGGATTTAGTGATGCATCGAGTATTGTTAAACCTTCTATTGAACCAAATATTCATAATGATAGAGGGGATTTTGGTGAACATTATAGTCCTGACTATGAAAAGTCTGGATTCAGACGAAAGAAGTGAAGTCCAAATCATCAACAGAAAACAGAAGAATAGTTGGGGATGTTTAAACCAGGGACCCGATGAAGAGTTTTGTGAAACATTAAATGATATAGAGTGATGCAATTAAGTTAAAAAATAAATAAAGCAAAGTATAAAATGAAGGGAAATAATAAAACATATTTTAGGAAGGAAATTGTTATAGAAAATAGGTTTTATCATTTCGGTTTGTAAATAAAACGGTAGATGTCGACACTATGATACTGCTGGGAACAAAGCAACAAACATGTTGCTTTGTTCTAGGACAGTTTGTAGTGGCGGCTTCAAGAAAGAACACACTCTTCTTGTCTTTATTTATAAAACCCTCCCTAAATTCTACAACAAAGTGGAGTGATCATCAGTTACCACTTTAAAGATTGATTAGAAAACAGCTGTGTCTAAAACGTGTATTCATGATTCTTGGTTATGAACTAATTTCATAACTAAACCTTGATCCAGTTCTTAATAAATTTATTATTATTGATAAAAATAAATCCTGAGACTATTAGTATTTCACAGTTTACGCTCTGAAGGCGGGAAATTGAAAATCGACTTAGACAGGATTCTGCAAGTTAGTGCAGGCTCGTCCTCGAAAGATAAAGATCCAGAGAAGGTTAATTTATCTCTTTTGAGCGTACTTTGCGAGCGGAAGGCAACGACTGTTATCCAATCAAATCAGTAATGAAAATAGTACAAGTAGGATTTTTGGATTTCCCGCCATTAGAGCGTAAGTTGTGAACTGTCACCTTTCAAAAAAACAACAAATATTTTGTATTCAAAAATATTTTACATGTATAAAACTTAGCACCTGTTTCACAAATTAAGCTAACAACTAGGTTTTAGTTTCTCAAAACAAGAACTATTTCGCAAAATCAAGCTTAAACGCGGGAGTTCACTCAAATTCAAAATTCACTTGTATAAAAGGTACTAGTTAGTATAGGCCAAATATCCACTGAAAAAGATCTGGAGGTTTTCCTATCTGGAGCGATCGTAGTAAGTGGAAGTAGACAGCTGTGATATTATTTGAAGCAATAATAATGAGAATAGAATAAGAAGAGTTTGAATTGCCCGCCATCAGAGCTTATTTTGTGGTCTAGTACTCTTAGTTCTTGAACATAGAAAATATATATATTTTAAACATATCATTTTATAAACATTTATCAGTAATTAAATGGCATGGAATTCAGACCGTACCCTGTGTATCATATAATAATATTATACTGTCCTTCGAATATTATGGTTGGAATGCCATTCGTAAAATAGTTGGTCTAAATTCCGACATGACTTAAACAACACTAGTTGCTGAAGTGGAACGTGTGGGTTCGTGGTGTCTCTAGTGACTTTTGAATTATTTCTTAAATGAAGTAATTCTCACGATTTTATTCATTCATGACATGATTTTACTACAGAATGCTAATTAAATTTAACAAGGTAGAGCATCTTGTATTGGGATATCAGCTTTCAAGTAATTTTTCATAGTATTTTGTTCTATTATTGTCTATTTCACAAAATATTTTCCTTTTCTTTATCTTTTAAAAGAAAAGTGCCTGTTGTATTCTAGATTAGGTTGTAATTTATGTAATTAATTCTTAAAAACTATTGATGTATATTTATTATAAACCCTATAGTTTTATTTCTTTATTTTATCCCTATTGTTGATTATGTATTATTTTTTAATTACATTAGGGTTGTAGCTAAGACATGTATATCTTAAAGATTTCCATCAAGTACTTTATCTTGGTGAATTTATGCTTTTACATGATTACCACTAACAGGCATAGAGTTAGAGTTCCTCGTTAATTTGTCATTTTTTCTAATAGGATATTATATTACAGCAATTTTGAATTGTTAAATGCAAAGTAGTGTAAACTTTCAAAAATTACAGCTCTAAATTGATTTTCTGGAAACATCATTAATATACCTTATATGATTTTTTTTCTTTCATATTTAATGAATGAATGCCTATAATTAAAATAAAAAGTAAACAAAGTTATCAAATGCACTAGGTTTGGGACGATTATTGCATTATGTCTCTGGAAAACTATTTATCTATTTAATGTTAAAATTTAACACTGCATTGTTTAAATTTATTTCATAGGACTCATTAAGAAATTAGTTAGTACTTGGTCAGGAGTGGCTAAGAACTTTTATTATAAGTGAGTTCATTGATCATGTAACTTTAAATTAAAGTATTTATATTCGTAAATAATAACTGAACTTTATAATAAGTTTAGATTAACTAAGACAGTATGTAACACATATAATAATTAATAAAAAATTACACAATTTACCGTAGTTCATTAGTCCATTCACCCTTCTATAACATACCCAAAGCTTTCCTAACTAGGCAAAGACTAGACAAGGGATAAAAAAGATAGTAACAAACAGTATGAAGTCACTATAAAGCAATGAAATTTATGTTGTGTAAAAACTGTATAGTGTGAGTACCTACGACAAGGGTCAGGGGTTCAATACTTTGTATGGAAGTACTGTTAGATGTGATGCATTGGCTAGGACATCTGTTCTCAATATCTGAATTAACAAAGGCATCTGACCTGTTTTGAACTGAGTACAAGACAGCATACAATAGCCCTGAGTGCACACATGTCAGATAAAAAAAAAGTAATGTTTTTGGTGCAACGGTTATACAAGGAGGTGATTTTTTCAATATCATGCTCAACCACCAGATTTTTCCCCAATTGAAGGTACCCACTTTATAGAGGGTGGGTGGGCCCAGCCTGGAAACTTCAAAAAATAAAAATTATACTTAAACAAAATAAACCAAAATACAAGAAATATAAAATCAGTATTAAGTTACACCATCCTGAATCAGAAAGCAGCTACCAAAACTTAAATAAAAAGTTTGATAGCAGGACTGTATTTATTAACTTTAGGCCACATTTACAAGTATTAATGTACAAGTTCATAGAGAAACACAGCAGTATAGCAAGGCACTGAGCAACCATGTCCTGGCCACAGGTTCTTTTCTGGCTAGGGTATACTATTATTTATTTTGTTGCCGTGGTGAATGAATTGTGGGAACTACAGTTCTTAAATGTTATTTACGTAATCGTGCCTATAACTATTTTATAATTTTAATTAGTATAAAATAATAACTTAGGCGTTACCCATCTAAGTATGATGTATTAGTAATTTCACTCTACTTTCTGCTCACAGTTGAATTTGGTGATTGTTGCGTTAAGATATAGCTTTGTTCTTGTTAATTAATTAAGGATATTAAACTTAGAACATGATATGCTATATGCAATTGTGACACATAAAGGCTAGAGTTAATAGCCCTGTCTTTTGGAAAAAGTTAAAATTGCATATCCCATTCATAATATCTGTAAATGTATAAATGTAAATGGAAGCTAAAGAGCCAATTTAACCTTTAATAGTATTGTAAAAAATTATTAGAGCCATACTAATATTTTAATTAATAATTGTTTTTAAGATCATTTATTAAATAATGAATAAATCATTATATACATATTTCCCTAAATAATATGTTCATGTATAATTTATATATTAGTAGTATGCATGTAATTAATGAGAGTAATGAGCTTGTGTTTTCTTAAAAAGTTTTTTGTAGAATCCAAGATTTCATTGGTTGGTTATTTGCTTTCTCAATTAATTTTAATAGTGATCCTGTTGGGAAACATTTGATCTCTTTGGTAGGCCAAAGATACTAAGGAACACTTAATATATACTTTTTCTACTCGTTTAATATGGCAATCTCTACAAGGCATTAAAGATAATTTTGTTTGTTTCTTGTAAATTGTGTTGATGATAGTTAGCATATTATTTGAAAATTGAGTTAATTTTTCTGTTTCTAAATTCTCAATTACAGTAGCTAGACATATACATTTTTATTTCCATAACTCTTACAAGCCGACTTTAGCAAATGTATTCCGTAAACTGCTATTTCAATCCAGAACAGATGAAATCTTAGTTCTACTATTATTGCTAGGTTTTTTTTTTTTTCTTTTTTTTTTTTTTTAATTGTCAAATGTCATGAAATTTATTTAGAAAAGATTGGCTCATTGTAAAAATTTTTTTTTAGAAATAAATCTTTACCAATTTAATTTTTGTATGATCAATTTTAAAAATGTAACAAAGATCTCCTTATTTGGCCTTAAGAACTAGTTTCTTTTTTTCCAAAAAGAAAAAACTTCATCAAGAAGCTTGAGGTATGGTTTTGACCCTTGACCTCTAGTAAATAAAAAATCCACTAGATTGATGACAGCTCACCTTTTTATTCCTTTCTTTCTCTTAAAGAAAAAGTCTAATACTTATACTAGAAATTAAATACAATTTTTTTTTAGATATTGTTACCTTGAATTATAAACCGAATGGCAAAAGTTGTTTTGATGCTACATGACGATATAAGGTGATCAAGAGATGAAGAAAGATGGGCCATTATGAGTTTCTACCTTTATGTGATGTCCTGTTCAACATCATCTCATTGGCTGCTTATTTTTGTGATATAGTATTTGATCTTACAATGGCTTATGCTTTATATGAACGTCAAAGAGTTCTGTGGTACTCTTCAACACTGTTCTTTGCTTGCTTTTCCCTTTTAGTTTGCCAAGCAGTTTCTTGTCGTTGGTAAGAATTTTTGTATTTTATCTTTCATTGTTTCTTTAATGATGATATAGTTGACTGTGTCTTGTTTTATTTTTTTTTATTTTATCTAAATTTACCTTAGAACCAGTATTAAGTATTCTTTTTGTCTGCCTAAAAGCAATTTCTTGAGGCCTGAAGTATAAAATTTGATTTATTTCTTATAGTTTAAATTCAAAAATTATTGCTTATGATTAAAAACTACTGTATTTTAAATTTTCCATTTCTTTACTTATTTTATTCTACTTTACATATTTTAAATTTCTGTTTTTACAGAAATGTTAATACAGAATAAGGCCTGTGAAAAGATAGAATGATAATTTTAATTTAAATACTAGGTGTTTTATTACTTTTTAGCATTCTACATTTATTTAGTGTACTATTTTTCTGCCATTGCATGGTATGAAATTTACCATTTATTGTCTATTTATAATAAAGTAAGTAGTAATTTTTATTTAGGAACTAAATAGATGCAAAATTAAAAACTACAATGGAAGATAGCTTATTGACCGTGTGTAGTAATAAATGGAATATGGTCCGGGTACAGTCAAATGAAACTCGAATAGTAATGACTATTTTGATTCAGCCAATTAAAATAGTCATTACTATTTGAGTTTCATTTGCCCGCACCCTAATCATATTCCATTTATTAAAAACTACAATGTTCAGTTTAAATCTCACTTGGCACCAAAATTTTCTAGCGATCTTTCTTAACAGACATCATAAACCTTGGTTTGGATACCATGTAAAGCAGTGTATTTCCGGTCTTCATTGCTTTATCTACAAAAGATTTAGAAATTAAATTATAAACAGTCTTATAAATAGTGTTTTTTTTGTCATGCCTCACTATTACAGACAGTTCTAGGCCAGTTCATTTTATGGGCCAAGTGCATATTTAAGGAAAATTAATTGCACTGTTAAATAAATTGATGACTAAGTGTTCGATGAAAATTGAATTCTTGTTTATTTTTATCTAAAATAGTATAAAAAGGATTTCTATGGATTTAGGGAGAGCTAATGTAGGTTACCACCAGAGTGGGATGGGTTGTTAACTTCTAAAGCTAAACCATAATGGCTGATTATCATTTTGTAATTAAAAAAAAAAAATTTAATTAGATTCAAATATAATTGAATTAGTTATGAATATATGATTGCAATTTTGTAATCTTTAATACATTAATTAAGATGGCAGGATTCAGTTACATGACACCAACCTTCGGTAGTTTTGATTTAAAAAAAAAAATTTATTCAAGTGCACTTTGTGATGGCTAAAATCATATTGAAAGTTTCACAAATAACCGACAAAATTATTAGTAATTAGAAACCCTCAGAGATTCAGTATTTTACTTGCTTTCTCAATTTTAACTTACCTAACTGTCACTAGAGATAAGATATATTAATATTTAAAATTTTTGGTAATCTTAAAAGATAACTAATCAATTGTTTATTAATTTTGGGAGTTTATAATGTTTGGCATTAGTAGTAAAATCTCATTTTGCTTTTGTGAAATTTTATTGTACTTTCTTTTAGTGAAACTTCTCTTCACTAAAAGAACTAATAGAAGTAGATTTAGTAATAGTGGATGTATGTTTCTTGTTAAACTGTGGAGCTATTTATGATAGGCTCACTACTTTCTTCTAAGTACTTTTGCACATAAGATCCTACATTTTATTATTTTTCATATTTTAAACTTTTTTTAAACTAATTTTTTTATTTTATTTTTAATGCTAGGTACTTGCGTAGTATAGATGCTCGTAATAACAGTGAACCTCCTGAGGAGGGGGCATCTGTGCAGAAAAAGAGTAAGCTGTTCAGAAAGTTGGTTATTGTCTTGGTACATCTTTTACAACTAGGAGTTCTTTGGAGATACTTTAAACTTTTCATGCCTGTAGATTTAAGATATGTCAAGTTTGAAGTTAGAGACCTATGTATTCTTCGATTGGTTCATGCTTTTTGCCAATCTGCTCCATTACTCTTAATACAGGTAACTTGCTATTTGTATTTTTCTGTATTGTTAGAATAATTTGTATAAGTATGTAAATTTTTCACTTACAGTATATGCCATGACTTTATTTATATCTTTTTAACATTCTTTAACTCTGGAATTGTGTTCTGGCATGAGATTTTTAAATATTTAATACAAATTTGTTAATGAATACTCATTCATTATTGTACAACTTTATAATTGAATATCTTTTTTCCATTATTAGCTACATCTTCTCATGAATGAGAAATTTGATGAAGACTTCACTGACTTGAATATAGTATCAGTAAGCCTGTCATTATTCAGTGTTTGTTGGGCCTTGGCATCATTTAGTAAGAACGTAAGGATGCATAATGTACATAAACTTGTGCTCACTTGGCTTGGTGTGATTTTTCAGGTTTGTAAGCTTAGAAATATGTTAATACAAGTTTTTTGTTATATATGGTAATAATTTGTACTTTTATGTGTAATCATGTTTCCATATTTTTGTAATTTTCCTGCCTGTGATAACCTAATAAAGAGACCACGTTTTGATTGAGGCACAATACTTATATCATGTTGAAATATATGTCCGGGAAACTATTACTAAAATAAAAATAAAACTTTAGGGCTAGAAAAAATGTAATAAAACCTAAAAAAAAAAAAAGGGAGGGGGTGTTTGTCCCTGTATGTTTATATACGCATGAAAATATGTAATGTTAATATGTTGACATTAATGGCAATTTTTCTTGATTGGTAAGAATTCCTCCTCCATGTTATATGGGTGAGCACTTAAAATCTATATCTATACACTCTAGTGTTGATACAAAAGTGACTACATTATTCACTGTCTTGACTGCATCACCTCCATTACTGATTTACTCATGCCATTCTTGTAATTGGACATTTGACTTTTTTTTGCCTTATCGACATCGCTTCATTTGACCATCTGGACTTTTATGGGTATTACAATCCTCTTATCTAGCTCTTTCTTACTGTACAAAATGTTTATATTTTAACTTAAGTTTAATGGCTCTGAGCTAACATTGTGTTCATTTTTTTTATTTTTTAACCTGAATCCTGTTTAAACTTATTGTAGTGACTTTAAAATAAGGTTTTTATTTATGAAATCGTTAGAAATGTTATATGAGCTATTGGTTAGAATTTGAATAGACGTAGGTTCTTCCTGTCATAATTTTTAATAAGTTAAAATAATAAAAATTGGCGAAACGAACTCAAAAATAGGTCTACCCCTCCACCATGTGTTATGTGTTGCATGCCTCCTAGCATGCCAAATTCTTTGATCATAAATTATGAAGTGTTGTAATTGAATGATGCGGATGGTATATTCATTGCTGCAATGCCAAATTGTTGCTCTGGTTTTGTTTTCATTGGGTTTTAGATTACCTACACTATGATAGTAAATCCATTGATGTATTCATGTCAATAAATGAAATAGTAATTAGACTAAACTAAGAAAATAAACAGGTAACTGAAGAAGATACAATTTCAATTTATTTAATAATACTAACAAGCTTTGTTGAACAGTGATTTGGTTCATTGATCACTGTCAGGAACACCACGATTGCCTTTCTGAAATAATTTATTCGGACATAGTTGATTTCCTATGTTAATTTTAATAAACCCATCCTGAATTTTGTTTATTGAATGTGTTTTGTCCCTTTCCAATGTTCTTGTTTTAGTTGGTGTCAATGTCTGTCGCATATGTTTGAATATGTGAATCCACCCATCTTTCATTTCCATGTGTCCATACCATTTCATCGCATGTGTCAAATTTAAAAAAGTTTTTGTGTTAATGCTTCCGTATTAATGCATTTTGCTAATTTGTACTCTGTGCTGTGTAATTATTTGTGAATTTATGGCATGTATTAGTGTACACTAGGTTTTGTAGATATGGGCCTCATAGTATTTTCAACTTTTCCATTATATCTTTGGTGATCAGTTGCCTGACATGAGACATCAGTGCCTTACTCTTAGCGGAAAAGATCTCTCATGGGTGCCTCTTTGGCAAAAAGGTCTACTGTTTCATTTCCTTTTATGCCTGATGTGAGTGAATTACAACATGGCCTAACTGCTCCGGCAATCATCAGTTGAGGGATTATTCAAGAAGATTCAAGTAAGTGTCTTAACTCATTCCATTTAGGATAGACATAGATTGAATGAAAACAGTAGAGTTGACACATTACACCCAATAATAGACAGACAGTCTCCATAGTACTTAAAATAAATTAAACAACCCAAACAAAACTTGAGGTTTCCAAGAGTGTTGTGGTTGAAACTTTTTCCCCATATCCAGACCACTATGCTCTCCCATTGATTCTTATATTCTGGTAAAATGGTTTTGGTTCTGTTACTATTAACTGATGGTACTAACAGTTTTATTTAAATCTTTTATAGTCTGAGAAGATCTTTAGCAGTTAAAGTTGAGCTGAAATAGTCTCATGGTTTGATTACCTTTAGGATGACTTGGTATATTACTTTCGTCATTAGTAGATAAAGTTTTAATAACAAATCCCACCAACAGCCATGGATCTCTTCTAAGTTAAAAACTTTTTAATCAGAGTTGTTAGACTGATCTCCTCTTTAGGTATTCGAAAATTGTGCAATTTCATCAATAACACTGGGTTAATCATGTTATGTAAACTTTCCAATGGATTTCAACATGTACTTTTATTTGTTTTGGGCATTGTACCCTTGACATAAAACAATGGCAAGGCTATCAGGATTAAAAGATACTCAATTACCATTTTCAAATAATAAGGAATAGTGCTATCAAGAGACCGAATAGATTCCTCTCCATTTTCAATTCCAAAACTTCATTTTTTTTTTTTCCGTTTTACTGTAGTACGCATTCTGTAGCAATGTTTTAAGTTAAGTTTTAGTGATGGGTCTTTTAAATCTGCTAAAATCTACAGCACGTTCATTTCTAAAATTTATGTCCTGTTGTTGACTATTCTTTTGAATGCTTAGCGAAAATTTCTTTGTTTCTTCCTTAGCAAATTTACTTGCACTAAGGTTACACAAAAATTTCTGATTAGGGATTAATTGAATAGGTTCACAGGTTTTAATGAATCAACAAACACTATTTTATCTATATTGTCTATTGATATTCGGTGAAGTTTAGTCTCCGTGATGGCGTCTTCTTTTTTTATTAAAGCTGCTTGATCCAAGGACATCACAAACGTAGCAGAATCGTTTCTTTTGTGTCTATTCTAATCCTAGTTTCACAGGATTTAAAAATGAAAAGGTATGAAATAACTAGAATTTCGAGTTTTTAAAGTAGATTTTTTTTTCATCTGCACAACGCACCATACGCCATAAGTATGGCAGAGTGGTTTCTTTTATGTCTGTTCTAATCCTAGTTTGCTACAAATCAAAAACTAAGAGGTATGAAATAACGCAAAAAATGAATTTTTTGTAACATTTTGATATGGCCAACATTTTTAATTCCATCTGAACATGATTAGTTGTCAATTTTGACTATATGTAGTTTACATTAATGAATTTAAATTTTTTTTTTTCATTTGGGCTTTTGGAATGGAGGTTGGAGGCTTATGTAATTTAGGTAAGATTTTTACCTAATTTACCCAATGTAAATTATTGTAGGTATTAGTATTATTGATAGTTTGTCCTATAATAATATCATGTAATTTAAATTATTCTGGACTAATGTTCATCTCTTCTGTTGAGAGTCAAACATTTCTCTTATTGGAAGATTATTGATTGACCGTGTGTATAGATGAATGGAATATGGTCCGGGTGCGGTAAAAAAAAACAACTCAAATAGTGGATAATTATACTATCTTATTGAGCCAACGTTTCGCCCCAAGTTGCAGGGCTTCATCTGGGCTGTTTCTGTTCGTCAGGGGGCCCTGACGAAGCCCTGCAACGTGGTGCGAAACGTTGGCTCAATAAAATAGTATAATTATTTACTATTTGAGTTTTTTTTTTACCGCACCTGGACCATATTCCATTCATTTTCTCTTATTAGTCTGTCCATTTTTTATTACTATTATTAGTAGACATTAATACATTATATATTACTTTTTTTGTTTGAAATAAGGTAATTAATTTAAAAACACAACTTCTTTTGGTCCTTTATCTCAGCTATCTTTATTTTTCTCCATTTCGGCCTTTAAACCATTATTAAGGTTTGGAAAATATATTCAACTAAATTATTTAATACTTTAAAGTATTTATTGACAATTTTTTGTTAATTTTACTTAGTACTATAATGTTTTTTTTAAATCTAATCAAGTTTCTTGAATCTAACTTAAAATTTACTTTATAATTAATCTTTTCAGAAATATATATTGCTTCCTTACTAAACACTATGATTCTGAAGTACTAGCAAGGGAAGGATGCACGTGCACGTGGGATCACCAATTTGAAACTTTATCTGGTAATAGTTGACCGAAGTATATTAGACACGTATCCGAGGGTTCTTGCTGAGAAAAAGCAAAGGAAAATAAAAAAAAAATAATTTTAGACATTTTTTATATTATTGAATGCCACTTTTGCTCTGAATGTATCTAGTGGTTGTTATATCGGTGTAGAAAATTACAAAAACCTTAAGTACAGAAGACCAAAAAAATTTTTGTTTAGAAAGAATCAAATCAGATTCATTTTTAGTGTCTATTGAAACCCTAAAATTCAAATTTTGATAGTAATTGAAAAATAACTTTTTTTTTTCATATGAGTTGAAAGAGCGGAAATTCAGCTTCCCAACAATTATAGCTAAGTTTGATTTGGATAAAATTGTTAGGATTATGAATTTATTTCATAAATGTAGGAAACCAGAAGAAAAAAAAAAAAAGCCCCAACAATTTTTGAGTTTTGATTTATACTAAAAATTTGTGTTAAGGGTTTATGTTTAAGCAGTTTTATTAAATGCTGAAAACAAATCTGACTTGTTTTTGTATTGGAAGTGACTTTTAATTTTTGTAATTTTTTATGTACATAGACTCATTCAATAGAATAAACAATCATTTGTTCTTATTCTACACAATAAAACAAATTTATTGATATATAATAACCATTTAGATATATGCAGAGCAAAGGTGGCATTCAATAATATACAAATATCTATAATTATTTTTTAAAAAAATTTCTCAGCTCCTTGGCAAGAACCCTCGGACACTTGTCTTATATTTTTTTGATCCAGTATCACCATAAAAAGTTTTTTTTTTAAATTGGTGATGCCAAGTGTATAGCCTCCCCTTGTAAGTAAATTTAATATGTTATTGTTTAGAAATTTTCAATAAATATTTTAAAATATTAT
>NW_027110473.1:12728-18447 GCF_000696795.3 Halyomorpha halys
TTTTTTTTTTTTTTAATATCAGTTATATTGAGAGTTTGAATAAGAGTAATGAATTATTTATTTAAAAGATTATTGTTTATAGTGATTATTATACCTTAAAATTTACATTGTGAGTATTATATTATTTTTTTTTTTATTTTACAGTTTATGTGGAGGCTTGGAACAGTCAGCTCACGAGCTACTTGCTTAGTGTATTATGCATCTGCTTATGGCCCTTGGCTCTTGTTGGTAGTTGTTCTCCATTGGGCAGTGGTTTTCCTGTGGTTAGTTTGCCCGGGTGTTAGTGCTTCTAATCCTCCAGCAGTGACTACTAAGGGAGGTGCTCTTAGAGCTACATGGTTGGCTGCAGCCTTAGCTTTTCTTCACCTTATAGCTTATGCTAATCTTGATGACAATTCATCTCGTCTGAAAGCGGTGAGAAATAAATGTTCTTTTTCTTATAAGGATGTTGATTCTAATATTCTATATCTACTTTAAAAATATATTTCAACTTTATTTTCATTAAATTTTAGTGTATATATTAGAGTTTATACCAGTTAGGAATTTCTGAAAATTAAGGAATTTTTAAGGTTGGGAATAAGTTATAAATTCATTGAAATTTTTGTAAAAGTCGTCATTAGTTCAAAATTTTAATATCTTACTCCAATAAACTGTGGAATAGCTAAAATACAATAATAATATTAATTACAGAAACATTAATTAATAATAAATAATAAGTACAGAAACTGTACTGCTTAGTTCTTAGAATGAGGTAATGTGAGATTATCATTTTCCTGACCAGTTTTTTTTTTTCATACTTTGGTATTATTTATAACTCTTATTGCTATTAATTATTGATTTTAATTTAACTTTATTATATGTGCATAATCACTATTTCACTACAAACATTGAAAATTTTCTTCAGCCAGAAACATAAGTCAAAAGTTAGACCTAGCCTGCAAAGCCAATAGAAATTTTTAAATGAATTAGTTTTTTCTGCTACATTTTTTTACGAACTTAATTCAAAACACGAAATCTAACTAAAAAAAACTCACTAATATTTATTCTCTTTAGAATTATTGAAATTTATTCTCTTTTTAAAAATTAAAATTAACTTTAAAAGCATCTTATCTTATGTCAATATATCCACTTTTGTAACATTATTTTTAAAAAACTTCAAAAGATATTTGTAGGCATCTCGTAAAAATAAGTCAAATTTTTATTGAAAATGTTGATTTGTCACACTTATTTGAGAGGGGATGGTTTAAGTTTTAAAATTAATTGAATTATGTTTAGACACAGAATTTTAGTTTGAAAAAAACTATTTATTTATTAGAATTAGAAGTATTAACTTTTGATGCAATGCTTTTCAGTTATGTTTTTAGAAAAAATGTTTGTTTTTGACCATACAATTAATGTAAGTAAAGTATAAATAAAAGAAGATGGTCAGGGTTGCGGTCAAAAAGTAAAAAATAGTTTATAACTATTATAACTTGCTGTTTAACCAATCGCTTTGAACAGCCCTCATGAAGCCCTGCAAAGTGGGGTAAAATGCCGGACATTAAATAGATAAACTATTTGTTATTTGTTGACCGCAACCCTGGCCATCTTCTTATATTTAAGTTTTACGGTCAACTATATATATATAGATATAGATATAGATATGTGTGTGTGTAACTAAAGTATAGTTGGTTAGTGGAGTGAGAAACACAAATGATTAAACCTTTTTTTCTTTTGGATGTACCATGTTCAAAACATGTATTTTTAACTCCTCATAATTCAAATCACACATACCTACGACTTTTGGAAAGTTGAATTTCCGCTTTTTCACCCCATATGATTATCTTTTAGATGTTATGCCCTTTTATGAGAGAAAAAAAGGTTTCAAATAAAGAAAACATTCATAAAAATTGTTTCAAATGTAGAGTAACAACAGAAAATATTTTCAATTGTATTAAAAAAGTTAAAATGTATACACAAATCACAAAACTCGGTTCCTATATAGTCAGTCAAACAAATTTTTTAGAAAAAACAAGTCGGATTCATTTTTATCAACCTCAAAAACCCTTAAGTATGAATTTTCAAAAAATATTTTACTTGGCTGGTTTAAACAATATATATTTGTCAGAAACCTATGATATGGGTACTCTATTAAAACATTGAAAAATGAGCCTGGTAAGATATTTTTTGTATTTCACAAAAATTTGTATTGAAGTGTTTTTTTTAATTTACCCCTCCTTAATGGAGACTTCTTCTATAATAGACAAAATCATCTTTCCCGTAGATGTATGTTATATAGAAATTTCTCTGTAAATTACTGTTTGAGGTAGACCAACAAAGAAGTTTGATTATTAAAGATACTTTTCAATTGAAATTTTTCAAAAAATTAAGTTTTCTTTTTTGCAAAGTTATAAAAATAAAAGAAAGAATTTTGAACAGTTTTTTTTTTGTTCCAAGATATGTATTTATCTGTTCTAAAATTGTAACGATAAATTTTATTGTGAAAATTAAAATTATTAAAGAGAAATTGGTATTTATTTTCTTTGTATTGGAAATGCTCTACTTCATCTGTCAGCAATATATAAGATCACACCTAATATATAATATGATTTATACTACCAAAAATATATGAAGAAAATTGCTCTTAGTGTTCTGTCCTTGAATTAGCTTTACATAGTTATATTTATATATAGTTTTACAATCATGTGGCTCTCGATTCACATTAGATTATTCATTAGGCCATTAATATTTCCAATTGTTATTGATATTGCATTCTGTTAATAAAAAACTTCTAAAATTCTCAATCTACTTTCTTTGGTTTCAGGTTATGTTTTATGTTGTTATGGGCATTGAAAATCTTGTTTTATTAATTTCCTGGTACCTGACGGTTAAGCCAAATTATATACCCTTTATACCTCTAGGTAAGTTGTAATTTCTTTAATACTTAAATTAATGAAATAAAAGTAGTTAACAGTATTTGGTTTTTGCAGGTGCAATACTTTCTTATATTTTAGGATTGTTCTTTATGGCGTTATATTATAGGTTAGTTTTTCTATTATTCAAATTTTAAATTTAATTATTATTTGTTCCTTTTATAATTTATGTCTTTGTACCTAGATTTTTCCATGTTCGGAGGTTAAAGTATGAAGCTGGAGGAAGAATGTCAACTCCAGAGAATGTGAGTTTAATAATTCCTAAATTTTGTATGTGCTGTAAATAGTGCCATTTTTATGCGGTTAAGGCTGTAAGAAATATTCTTTCAAAATCTAAATTTATTCGCAATTTTGTACTTGATTTTCTTTATGGCTCATTTATTCACATTCATGTAAATTTAGATTTATATAATTTAGATATTTGTTAGATTATAAATTATCATTTTAATATATGCAAGGTTATAGATCTATTTAGTTTGATTAATTTTGAAAGATTTTTTTTTCATGCTGATTATGTTACTTATCAATGAGTTTGTTGATCTTAAATTTATACTTTTTTAAAATTTTATTTTTCAGTGTACTCAAGAGTCACCTGAGGTAACTGGAAGCACCCCAACCTCTGGGTCTCTTGGCACTCCTGTCAAGGAAGAGGTTACACCACCCCAGATCCCTCTAAAAAATCATAGCACCAGATATAGGTATTTTTCATGTTACAAATAAACTTATTGTTCATATATTATTTAATGTTCCTCTTTCGGGACTCATTTGAAATTGGGGTGGGGTAGTTATCAATTTACAGACTAAAGAGAAAAACAAATTATAATCCTAATGTTTCAATTAAACATTTATTTTTGGTGTTGTCGGTCATTTATACATAAATGAATACATTGGGTTTTTTATAGCTGAGGGAGTTCAGGCATCACCTTAGGAAGCTCGTAACTGCAACAGTGCCAATTGGATCCGGCCTGGGAGAGGGTTGGTTTTTATTTCTTGGTTATCCCACAGAATGAAAACTTGACCCTCCCACCCTAGTTAAAATAGGTTGGTCACCTGTAGATAACATCATATTTTATGAACTTTAGCATCCAGGAAAGAAAATTCTTTGAGGATGACTTAATGTATTGTATTAAAATAATACTTACATATCTTTAACTATAATAGATATTTCATATGTGAAAAAATATGAAATCCATTATCTTGAAAAAAAATTTTTAACTACATTGTAAGTATAGCTCCATTTATGTAATTGACTCATATCTTTCTATATTAAGCTATCTCATTTTTTTTTCTTTTTTATTAATTTATTTTGAATTGAGTTCTATTATTTTTCTATTGTGAGTATTGAGTTCAAAATACTTTATTCTTATAGTATTCCAATAGGCTAACCCCTGTGACCTCAACCATTACTTGGCTTCAATTGAAACTAAAACTATATTCATAGTTCTTGAAATAAAATGAAAAATATTTATTTATCCTGAGACTGATATCTCATTACAGCAGACCATATATTTTGGCCATAATTAGTTAACAGAAACATTTATCTTAACATAATTGTAAAATTAAGTATTAATGACCTTAATTATTTATAGATATTCATGTTATGTTGGATTTACACATATCCAACTTTTTTTGGGCTTTTTTTTATAAATTCTGGGATAGAGCCCTCATTTTTTAATGCCTCCCGTAGGCGTGTACATTGAGTAACAGGTAGAGATTAATAGCACTCATTTTGACACTCCACATGATAGGCATACTGATAGAAGGAAGGCCGGAGTTTCCTTGCTTACCATCTAAGGTGGTCTTAGTACCCGTGTCTCCAGGTAAGTCGGGCAGATCAGGGTGTCACCAGTCACCCAACACTTCTTCGTGCAGAAAATCCACCTCTCTTGGCAAGGAGCATTATTCCTGTTGTGAAGGGGACTTTATCAAGTCATCCAGGCTGTGCCGGAACTGCCTGAGAGCAGTTGTCATGTCTCAAAATACCGTTTCGAATTTACGTGCACATCTTGCTGCTCAAAGCAGCTTGGTGTACATTGAAAATTCAAACAGTCCTCCCCACCACTTCCACTTTTCTGAAATCAAGCTTTTTCATGGACTGCACGTGCAGCAAAACCAACCCTCGCTCCGAAGTACTCTTGGGCCCTCCATGTGCCATATCAAGCTTTTCACGGTGTGTTCATGTGGTCATGTGTTTCACACCAACACGCTAGTTACTGGACTCTGGAAGCCAGCATATGTTCATTGCAATCATTGCTTTCAGGGATTAACTTTGGATTTAGAAATATTAGTATATTAACCCCATAAGTTGAATGTCTCTCAATTTTAGCTCTGTTTTTGTTCAAAATTTTATTAGAACTCTTTTTATCTCACAATAAAGGGCTTCCGGCATAAAACACGAACCAGGCCTCTGATCTGACTAGTGGGAAAAGGAAATTATGATTCCTGGATATATAGGAGATGGGCATATGTGTTTCAGATTTAGGAAAAGAGAAGGATTTAGAATAATACAGATTATGGGTAGAATAGTGTTTAACAATGATGTAGTACAAGTAATCAAAGATTTGTCAAATGTAAGAGTCTGTTGTTACCTCGTTTTTTATTTTTACTGGATTTTACTTAGGTGAGCTCCAAGGGAAATCAACAAACACACTTTAAACAAAAACAACTATTTATTGCAAACACAAGAAAATAAAATCATGATAAAAATAAACATGCTTCATGCATAAGCAAAGTAACCTAATCTAAGAAACAAATATGAACAAATATATTAATAACTACAATAGGGCGTGCACGATTAATCAAGGAAA
>NW_027110473.1:19692-20726 GCF_000696795.3 Halyomorpha halys
TATGTCCTCCAGTGGTATTGCTTCCGGCCACCTTGTGCCCCTGTCGATGAGGGTAACACAATATCTCATTCCTCCAGATGGTGGGAGAGGTCCTATGATGTCAATATACACATGCTCCAAACGTCCAACTTCTGTAAATTTCCCTGGAGGTGAAATCGTGTGTCGATAGACCTTAACACGTTGACATCCTATGCAGCTGCGAGCCCATTGCGCAATATCCTTCTGTTATTAAAGTTAATGTCCCATAAGACCACTCGCTTTCATATCTAAAAGGTTTATGAGGATGGTGCAGTCAGCTAATAAACACTAACAAACAAAAACTTATTTATTTGTGCCGACGTTTCGACCTGAATTTCAGGGTTTTGTTTATAAAAATATTTGTTTAAAAAAACAGAATACGAGATAACAGTCATCACTCATAGAAACATAAAAATAAAGGAAAATAATAAACAAACAAATTTGGCAGTATACATAACAATGAATTAAGTAGAAAGTAGTTAATTAATAACAATAGAAGTAGATAGTAATGGATTGATAACAATAGAAGATGAAATATAATATTATAGAAGTAAGGATTATACAAAATAAATTATGAAAAATCAGAAAACACCAAGTGTTGAAGAAATAAAGACATAATGAAAGGTGTGGAAGAAAATGTATATGATGAGTAATGTATTTAACACAATTAGAAATGTAAGTAGTGTATAACATAATGAAAAACGATTTAAATGAACATAGTGAAATGTATGAAAGAAAAATGGTATATATGATAGGGCAAGAAAGTTATATAGATGAGTAAAAAATGAGCTAAAATAAATATAGGGTGTCTGAAAAAAAAATTATAAATATGGAGAGAGATAAACAAAGAAAGAGAGAAATATTAGAAACGAGAGGAAGAAACTCTGTCAGAGCATGTATGTCTTTTTTTTTTTACAGTTGAAAATGGTTTCTGAACTAAATAGGTTTCTAAATGTATTAGATACTTTCCATCTTGCTGTATAATTTATAATAGCATTTTAGTGTATTAAAGTATA
>NW_027110473.1:20776-28352 GCF_000696795.3 Halyomorpha halys
ATATATAATATTATCATATGGAAGTGATTAAAGAAACAATTCATGAATAAATTCTATTTTTTTTTTAGGTATTATGGTAATGCCCATAGGCATGGAGGGATACCTGGTGTGTTTAATTGTCGCTTTACTAATCCATACACTGCAGCTATGACGAAACGTAAAAAAAAGAAACCTACTTCTTTTGTTCCTCCACCTTCAGTCTTGCCATCAAACCACTGTCCTTTACCTTTCTGGTGTCGACCATTGGTAAGCACTAGCATCATATAATTGGCTAAATATTGTCTTTTATTACCAGCCATGTAAATATAAAATCTAAATTTTTGTTTATATAAAATACATTCATTGTTTGAAATTTAAAAAAAAAAATATTTTATTTGAAGTATTTCTAATCACTTATTTAACATTTTTCCCATATTTCACAATTTTTGGGTGCATATGCTGTAAAAAACTGTTCCTCTTTTGAGGTGACTCAGTCATTAAACCTTTTTGAAAGACGTATTGCAAATATGTAATAGATTTGGGTGATGCCAAGTAAACCATATGCAAAATTATTTCCCTACAAAATGCTTCAATTGCTTCCTCATCCAGTTTTGCTGTGTGTGATAGTGCATTATCATAAAAAAATCTTTGCGTACATCACATTACTTTTACTTATCACCCTATTTTACGTTAAAATTGATCCTTGCTTGTTTTAAAACAGCAGCTTCTTTATTACAATATTAGGATACTTTCCCATACTACAATTCCATTTAGAAGTTACATATAAAGCTACTTTTCAATTTTTTTTTTTTTTGTTTACATGTTTATTATGAAAATTTTCAAAAATTAAGTCTATTGACATAACAACCATGAAAACATGGAAAACTTTTCCTCTATTTAATTATCAAATACTTTCATATATTATATTTATCTATTTTATATTACTGCTAACAATGAGAGATGGTTAGTTATTTAAAATAAACAAAATTACATACAAGTAGTTTAGATCAAGCTCTTTTGAAAATTTGATATTTATGTCTTGTAAAACTATTTCTATCTGGATAAGACCTTTTAATTTTACATTGATGTGAGTTTAATCTAAGACATCAGAGCCGTTTAAGAGAAAACAATAGACAAGTGTAAAAGTGATGATGTTTAGTAGCACTTCTGGTAAGCCTGTTTTAACAAGTAAGTTGCTTGTCATATCTGAGATATATTACTACCTTAAACAGGTAATTTTAGTATCATACTATTTTTTGTTTTTGTGCTAAGCTGTTAGCATACATACACACAGACACGTACAAACTGATCATTTTGCAAGACTTTATTATTTAAACTCAGGGGACCTTAAAAGGTCTCTTTCCGTCAAAAACTCTGATTCATAATTTTTCATGATCATAATTCTTACCTTTACCATCTATTTGACCTTCGTAATGCAGGAGGAAGGGGGGGATAATGACCCCACAAGTTCTTTTTCTAGTGAAAACTTTAAAAATCCCTGAATTTTCTGGTCGCTTGACGAGTTTTTTCACAAAAACATCTTGAACAACATGAGTAAGTTTCCATTAAATTTACAGGGACACCACATTACATAGTTCTTTTTTTCCAAGTAAAAACATGGTTGTGGTCTCTCCAGGACCCCCATCGTATTTACCGTAGATGGGTTTCCGCAGAATTATTAAGATTTACCACAACTGTTTGTGTTGTGCAAACATTTCCTAAAAGTACCTACTTAATATTTGAATCATACTAACCAGAGAATGAAATGTATGAATGGAAAAAAGCAACTTGAAGATACCCAGGAAAAACCAGGATTGGGCTTCTATGAACAAAACTGAAATGAATGCTTACATAGGGCTTCTTGTATGCAGTGGGTCCATTAATACAAACAACTGAAAACCTGTTACAAAGATATGGTATTCAGATTATCTTTTTCAGAGGCTTATATTTGGAGCAACCGTGTCCGGAACATGGTTTTCCCACATTTCGGCTTATCTCAGATATGACGACATCTATAATAGACAAGTGAGAGTGAAAACTGATAAACAAGCTCCAATTCAAGTGATTGTCACATTCACCATGAGTGGAAATGGGGGTACTTATGAAAATGGTGTTTTTAATCAAAAGCTGACTCTAATTAAGGTATTAGTTGAACCAGACATAACGAGAGGATTGAACAATCAATCCTTTTTAAACATTTAGTCTAAAAAGAGTCAAGAAATGATGAACAATGAAAAAAAATAAATAAAAAAATAATTTTGAAAAAACAATATATGGTGAACATAACTAATAACGTGGGTTAGGAAAATGAGAAAAGAAAGGGTGGTAAAATAAAGATCTTTATTTATATTAATATTTATTTTACCACCCCTTCTTTTCTCATTTTCCTTACCCAATTTATTAGTTATGTTCACCATATATTATTATTGTTGTTTTAAAAAAAAAATTTTTTTTTCTTCTATTCATTTCTCTTGTTGAACTTTACTTATATTTTGCCTCTTTATCAATTATTATGGTTACATATATTTTCTTTCTCTCAAATTTATCTCTTCCAAATTTATCTATCCAAACATCTTCTCCTCGTTTAAATTATTTTTGTTTGACTTGAATTTCTATTTTCTTAAAGATATATTTTAATTTGTTGGTAGGTCTCTGAAGAAAAAAATTCAAGTCCATTGGCACGCCTGGAAGAAAAGAAACGACAGCAGCTGGTACAATTAGACAATTGGCAGCGCTATCCTCAGCAGCTTACACCTGCTTACCTTAGGTACTATTTATTCATGAACCATAACATTGAGTCATTTTTTAATTAAAATCTGTTGTTTCAGCCCTAATCACTAAATATTTAACAGGAACAGTTTCATTAGTGATGTATTTAGTCTTACACACTACCTGCCCTAAAGATAGCCCACATGAGCTGACTTTTAGCTGACATGTCTACTTGTAATGAAATGGTTCAATATTTTTCTATATCAAATTGACTGTGCACCAGACAATCTATAATCCTGAAATTCTATACAGTCATCCTCCCACTATTTCATATTTATTAATGTATATATATTATACTTTCTACCGACTATGGCATAGCCATAAGGTGGTTGACCTGTCCTTTTGTAGGTGTGTCGCAATATTTTTTTTTAACAAATGGCTCTTCTGATTGTCAAGTTTGATAGCAGAAAATATTCAGTAGGATTATGTGAATATGTTGTCTTAGGCTGATTATCAAACAAATTTTATAATAATGGATTACTTTTTTTTTAAAGTTTGTTTTGATATTTTGAGATTTATATTTCATATTAATTTTTATAAGGGAAGATAGCTGATTGAATGTATGTAATAATAAAAGGAAGATGGTCCAGGTGTGGTCAAATAAAAACTCAAATAGTAATTAAACTATTTGGGTCTTAACCGGACCATATTCCTTTCATTAAAGTTTATAAGGTTATTTGTTAAAATTTTTACTTTTTTGTGGGAAAAGATGTTCGGGGAACGCGGTGAGCACAAATATAGAAATTAACAAAACTTATTTATATGTATTCAAGTAAACAAAGAAATAAACATAATGAAAGGTGCAGAAGAAAATGTAAATGCTAAGTAATGCAATTGACATAGTAAGATATGTAAGTAATGTCAAAAAATAATGAAAAACAATTTAAATCAACATAATGAAATTTATGAAAGAAAATGATATAAAAAATACAATGGGCTAGAAAGAAAACAGGATATATGTTACAATGTATAAAAGATGCACAGTAATATAGATGAGTAAACAAATAATAAGATGAAAAAATATAGAAAGTCCTAAAAAGTTAATTAGAAGGAGTAAGGGAGAAGAAATTTGGGGAATCGGGGGGGAAAAAATTTTTAAAAACAGAGACTTACTTGCTAGGCAGAGGTTCTGTTTATGGTGAGTGAGTCTTAACTTGACCACTAGAGAACAAGAAAAAAAAGTATGTTGAACCAAGTGGACATTGCAACCAGCAGGTAAAAAAAACTATGAAAAACACTTAGATTAAATAAATAAAGTAGAAGAAATGAAATTAAAGGTTTATAGAGTAAAATAACTAGTGTGAAATAAACTCTATGAGAACAAAAGGTCAGAAAATTGTAGAGATGTATAGTTGGGCTAAAGAAATGAGTGATGATGAAGATGAGAAAGTAAAAATGACCTGTAGACGATAGGTGACTGTAGAAAATTATGAAAGGTGAAATTAATGCAGAAAAGGCAGGTCAATAATATAACACGGAGTTGTCAAGAAAAAAAAAATTATGGGTGTTTCAATAAATTGATTATTTGCGAAAAGACTATTGGGGATAGGTTTGTTTTTGTCAGTTTTGTGGTTAACAAAAAAAGATTTTAATGTATATAAACCCTTTTTACTTTTTTGTAGAGAAACATCAGATGCACCTGCTACAGTTACTCTACCACGAGAAAGAGCAAAAAAAGGTCGTCCTCGTTATTATCCTCCTCCAAATTCAAGTGATGGTAAGTTGTTCTGTTCCATTTTATTTTTAATTATTTTTTTTAATCTCCATTATGTAGTATCAAAAGAAAGTGAAATTAGTTGAGAAGTGATAATTACCAATTTCAATCCTTAAATTCTTACTATGACTTTAATAAAAGTAATTTTAATTTGTTAGTGTTTTCAAAATGCTAACAATGGTTAGTCAGGAAATTGAGGAGATAAAAATCAGGGTTTACAGATTTCAACCCGGACATCAAGACCCGATACAGGTGTTCCTACAGACAGTCATTGGTCCTTGTTCTAAAGCCATAAGATTTAGTTTTCAAGATAGTACATGAATTAGCTAAACATGTGCGCCTAGAAATTTTTAGGGAAACATGTTTCTGTATGATCCCCTATGCTGTAAGTATATTTGGCACCCTGTGAATATTATTGATTATGATATAGCATAAGATGAATAAGATGGGCAAGCAAATTTGTTAAAATTTTTAACAAATGAACCCCTAAAAAGTTTAGAATTGCTGAGCCAAATGTTAAATGTCCAGGGGTAGGCCAAACCATAATATTGCCTAATATTTCAGGGAACTTCTCCTGAAGTGATCGAAATAGGAGGCAGAATATTTGAAAAATAACTTGCTCAAAATATGTGGAGTAAGGAACCATTTGATATAGTGTTTATGTTTCTTAATCGAATGAGACTACTCTCATGACGATACAGTCAATATTTTCTAAGTTGTGACTGATTTCAATTGAATAACTATTTTGCTAAATGGTGTTATTAAGTAAAAATAAATAAATGATTGTACCTAATACACGAGGGACTTTGTCATGGGAGATGGTAAAAAGGGAGTCTTTCGCCCCTCTAATATATTGAAAACCCTAAAAGTTGGAAAATTTGAGAGCCAACTTCAAACTTTGAAAATTCTTGTGAAATATTGTACTCATAGAGATTATATGCTCAAAATAGTTCATAAATATTATTTAGAGCAGTTTATTTTTCAATAATTTTCTTGGAAATGGTCAAGTTCAGGAAAATCTGGTTAATGTTAAAAATTTTAGATTTTGTTCAATAAATGGGGGCTATCTATTGGTAACCAACCTATTCTAACCTTGGTGGAGTAAGGGAGGGGGTCAAGTTTTCATTCCGTGGGACCACTACAGAATGAAAGTCATCATCTCCCCCCAAACCAGATTCAAAATGGCACCGCTGCAGTTAAGAGGTTGCTAAGGTAAATATTTAAACTCTTTTGGAGGGTTACAAATGACCCTACTATTTAAGTACTATCAATCTGTTAGGTACTTAGCATAAAAATTGCTATAAAACTTCGCAAAATAAAAAAATTCTCAATAAAAACTGGACTATCCAGAACTTCAGCCTCCTCAAGAAAATGTTTCGAAAATTAACCTCTTTAAATACCCTTTATAAGATATTTTGAGTGTAATAACCTCTTTAAGTAAAATGTTCATATTTTTAAGTGTTTTTTTTTCTTTATTGGAATTTACAGCTGTACAAAAATTATACATTTAGTAAATTTAATGTATGTTATCATGGAGTGATACAGGCTTATAGAGAAACTACCCATTAGTAGCACTCTAATACTTTGAAGTTAACTCTCAAATTTACCAACTTTTTGGGTTTTCAAAATATTGAGGGGAGTGGTACTCTCCCTACACTTTCTAATTATGAAGTTCATAGCAGTAGATACAATCATTTATTTATCTGAACTAATAATATTCTACAAAATATTGCGATTTTTCTATGTTATTCACCTGAAATCGGCAACACCTTTTAGAATATTGACCCTATTGTCATGGGAGTGGTTTCATTTGATCCAGAAACTTAAAAACTATTTTAAAAAATACCTTACTTGACTTATTTTGTGCAAATTATTTTGCAAAAAACAACACTCTTTGCTTGCTTTCACCATGTTTGCAAAATACTTACTCCTTGGTCTTTTTCATCTCAGGCCACCTGCAGATCAGAGCCAGGGTTCTGAGGTACCTAAGTAGGTATACCTAGGCGATTTCTCTTTCCAGTTTTTCCAATTCTTTACAAATTTCCATGTTTTCAGTTGGTAATGTATATTTAATTTATTTGTTAATTGTAAATTATTGAGGATGTTTCATAGTTGTGTTATTATCAAAATATAATAATTAATAGTTATTTACTTGATTAGTATTGAAAAAATGATCATGTCGACTATCCTGTTTATCCTCTCTAAAATAAGCCACTTAAGAAATTCTATTTAATTAGCAATTAATTTTGTATCAGGTTATATTATTTTTATTGCCATTATTCCTACAGTGCATTTTTTATAACCCATTTCTATTATTTTTTTTTTTCTACGCCAAAGGAGGCATTTCTGCCATTTTGTTGTTGTTGTTGTTGTCTGGGGCTTAAGGGCGTAAAACCCTGAGGTCATCAACGCCCATAGTCTGCCATTTTGTTTCGTACAGCCCAGTAAAGTTTAGCTCTGCCGATGTAACTCCCGTCTGTAGTCAAGTCCGCTGTTGCCGCACATGCAAATATGTGATCGCCATTCATCTCTATATCTGCTATTACTTGTATTTTATTTACTCTGTTCATAGTTTTATTATTTTATATATATCATCTTATCCTCCTACAATAGTTTTACATTGTTTTTTATTTTGATTATTTAGCTCTGATAAAAATCTGCAATATGGATGGAAATTATGATCATCAGTAAATAGTTTTTTTACTACTTTCTGATCTTTTTTTGACCGCCACCCAGACCTCATCCTTCATAAGAATATTTTTGAAATAATCACACTAAAATTATTACCCCTTTGATATCAGTTTTTTAGTAGTAAACACAGAGGTGTGCCCAATGGATGGACTTCTGCTGGAGAAATTTTGTAATCCCTCCCTCTTTAGCATTTGGCAGTGATATGCTTTGAAGACAGTTCTATCTTGGCAGCATCTAGTGGTGTTTTAGAGAATTTATAGTACTTTCATTGGAGTATAATCTTAGTTTAGAAGCTCGAGTAGACTAAGATCCCCAACTCCCCCCACCAGTTTAGGAACATTCCTTGTAAAGTCAAAATGTTACATAAATATATACAAATAAAATACAACAAAAAAGCCACACATAACATAAAGTATAAATATT